>NW_015505761.1:486384-541531 GCF_001515645.1 Sinocyclocheilus grahami | reverse complement strand
ACACACTCACTCACTCACTCACTCACTCACACACTCAATCACTCACTCACACACTCAATCACTCACTCACACACACTCACTCCCTCACACTCATGCGACGCACGCACGTTTGCGCAAACACACACACAAACACTCACTCACTCACTCACACACACACACACACCACACACACTGACATAGTTAGGGCTTTTTACCTTAGTAATATATTTAAAATACATTTATTTCATACTAAGTATAGTTCAAATTTATTAACATATTTACTGACAGATAACTCAAGACTTACGAATATAAATTTCTTTATTAAACTTTACTTGGTGCACAATGCACTTTTATTAATATTAAGACTAAAATGTGTTTTAATGTCACTTTTGATGAGGATTGCATGATCATTGAATAATATCAGATTTTAAATTGAACAAAAAATTTAAGTTTACCTGAAGTATGCTTGCAATAGTTTCACTATAGCACAATCAAATATCTTTAATTGTACTTCAGCACTACTTCTGTACAATTACAGTGCATTAAGTACAAAATTAGTTGTTCCAGTTTAGCAGACTTTAAGTATACCAGTTTAGTATACTAAAACATTGAAAACAAGTGATGGAAACACCAAATTTTTTACTAAAAATGTTTACACTTGCTTGAGCTTGTTTTTGACTTAAGGGTTAATATGAATAATGGGAGATGGAAACGCATTTGCTGAATAAATTCCTACATGCGCATTAAAAAAAGTAATGTGACTTTGTGCTATGGGACGGTAAAACCTGATTAACCAGCAGACAGATCTCGTTCCACAGCATCTGAAATGTTATGTTCATTCTGAAATGCCTGAACATTCTGTTGTCAAAATATTGATGTATAGCCTAATTGTCTCCCAGAACTGTCTTATACGACTGCGTTCCCAAACAGCAGCATCCGCCTCTGAAAGCAGTGACCCAATTTATTTTGTTTCGTCTGCTCGCTCTAAAGCGCAAGTAAATTATTATATAGGAAAATTATAATATTCAGCGGCATCTCCTATTTTTCTTAGTGATTTATAGTGCCAGTTTATTTTGTATTTGTGCCAGACGATTTTGTTCTCTTTGACTCATTGGATGGAAACGGTGCTTGTTCGCAAATGTTTTATGCGATATTTCAATTTTGCGCAACTTTGGATAGAAACCCGACTAATGACACAACTTTGACCAAATGACGGTTATTGCCAGTTAAATTCAAAATATTTAAATGAATAAATAAAAATGTAGGTAAAAATAATCTATGTATGTTTTCCACACAACTTTCAGTAAAAAATTCATTTGAATTGTTTTACATTTAGATTTACCAATAATTTAGGGTACATTTGGAAAAATGCTTTCTCAATAAAACAGCTATTGGTTTCACGTGATATTAGTGCTCTCAAACGATTAATCGCATCCGAAATAAAAGTTTTGTTTACATAATATATGTGTGTGTACTGTGCATATTTATTATGTATATATAAATACACACACATACAGCATATATTTAAGAAAAATATGTTACGTTTCTATATGAAATATATTTATATATAATATAAATTATATGAATGAAAATATATGTAATTTTTTTCAAAATATATAGGTGTATGCATGTGTATTTATATATACATAATAAATATACACAGTACACACACATATATTATGTAAACAAAAACTTTTATTTTGAATGCGATTAATCACGATTAATCGTTTGACAGCACTACTTGATATATTTTATCAGTGTAACTTATCTGCTAGTCACCAAGCTTAATCATTAAATACCATTTTGATATTACAAATACAAATATGCTTTCCCTGTTGGTGAGTTTTACTGTGTTACAGACAAACTGTATAGATTGACAGGTAACTTGTTGACAATTTGGCCATTTTGACTCATAATTTCAGTGGCAGGCCTTGTCTGGCCAACCGAATGTTAATTTCTTGACCAGATTAACCTCTGATTTTAATATTTATTTGAATTAAAATTATACAGATATTGCAAAACCATAACAATGTCCCCAACATTGTTGACAGGCAATTCATATATTCCTTAACAATAGGTCACATTGGAGATGAAATATATATATAAAACAAAAAGAACATTTAACATAATGTGTTCAAAATGTCAGCTGCAGAAGAAAATATAGTTTTATGATAAACCATTTTTAGTTTTCAGGGGGATGTTTGGTTTGTAACATAGTTGACAGAATTTGTTTTATGGATGTGTGTAAAAATAAATTTTTCTAAGGTGTTTAGATTGTAGAAATAAATTGAATATATCATTTATTTTTACAATATAATGTTCAGCATTTTTTATTCATTATTTTGAACTCAAGACTCATTAATTAAAAAAGCAGACTTTGCAAAAAAATAAAAATAAACTGAGTTAAGGGACAGACTGAAAAACAGGGTGCACATAATATGTGTGCAATTATAGTATGTATTCTCTCGATGTATAAAATATCTTAGAAAAGTTGTTATATAATAATCAATGGTACCCTAAATGATGTAATGACCCTAATACATAGTGTCTGTATGTGTGTCCTGCAGGGCATGTTTCTGTGGGTAACGGAGGTCAGACGGCCACAGCAGAGGAGAAGAAAGAAGACGTGATCGGTACGGTGGAGTGGAGCACAGCTACGGTAGAAAGCCCAGAGAAAGGAGACTCACCTGATATCTCAGGTAAACATTCAGACCTCACTCAGGACTCTCATGCGTTACTGAAGATGGCATCCACAGATGTGATGAGAGCTGTACTGTGTGTGTGACCCCAGATGAGACGCTGAGTTTCTGGAGGGGCATCGCTGAGGTGGGGCTGATGGGGGAGGTGGTGTCCAATATCCACTCAGAGCTGCTGAGTCTGCTGAGAGGAGTTCAGCTGCGCACGGATCAGAGCTCTCTACAGGACGCAGGTCAGTGCTTCATCTGTGACAGGTTTGTCAGCCCTAATCAAAAACATCTGAACCAGATGCCAGTTACAGATTCACAAGATGCCAAATAGAGATTCATAGTATTTTGCAACAGATATACCTTTAACTTTTTTCAGAACCTTAAGAGGCTTCATTAAAAGAACACGTTTGTTACAGAAAACCTTGCGAACCAATCACATTATAGCTAAGACATCATTGCATTACTGTCAGAATTACCACAACAATGATCAAAGACCCATAAACTGAATCCTACCTGCTGCAAAACTGTCAGTGAGTTTTCACAGAAAACTCCAAAAATAATAAATAAATCCAAAATGAATTAGCAGGCAAGCTGTCGGTTCAGTAAATGAAAAACAAGCACTTTATTCAGCAGTTAATTTAATATGAATAGGACCGTCAAGACTTTTTGTAAATGATATACAAAATATATACAGTAGTCAACATTTGAAGTGGATTAAAAAAGTTAATCAAAGTTGTCCTGTTTTATTTTAGGTTTTGATGTCCTTAAGAATATATATTTGTGGTATAAGTACCAAAAACCATCTCAATATATTTTTACAGCTCCTCTCTCAGGAGCTCTGCTGAGAACAGGTCTATTTTGGCCTGTCTAATTAATATTCATGAGCCATTCTGATTGGCCTGTTGTTTTCTGAGTGACGCACGTCCAGGCCAACCACAGGTAACTGGGGTCAGCCGACGTCACAGCGCTAGCTGGATAATTGTGGCTGGAACAATAATGTAGCTGTAAAAATAGTTTCCTGCTGAAATTGAAATGTATATACATCTTCATCATGACTAGATAGACACGGTGAGTTTGTCTTTACTACACACGTTAGATGAGATCCACCTCATAGTAACAATCCTGTCAGATCCTCCATCCTTTGAGTGAGAGTGTAATGTTACTGGTCGGCCGATCTGGTTTCGTGGTTAAAGTTAACCTTTTCCACATGTTTCCGTGTTGTTGTTGTTGCTCAGCAATGGCATGGACGCGATGTTGTCTGGGGGTTTGGCAAAAGGAGAGTGGGACTGTGGGCGGTGCTCGGGGTGGTGACTGAAGGCGGTGACTGTGTAGTTCTGACGTCAACTTTTTACAGAAGTCACAACGGTTCGTGAAAAATCACAGCTACTTTATGCAGGCTGTGTGAATTTTAGTGTGGACTGACTGTTTTGAAACTTATATGGTAGTTAAATAGCCCCTAGACCTCAGTTATCGTGAAAAAAGCCAGGAAATTTCAGTTTTGACAATATGGGACCTTTAATGTTGAGTTGGTGTTTAGTGTGTGTGTGTGCGCGTGAGATGTGATCATGTGATCTGTGAATCTTGCAGAGATTGCGGTTCTGAGTAACCTGGCACAAGTCTTTGACCTGCTGGACTCCATTAAACAAATTCTGAATGTTCGACGGCAAATGACGGACCCAGAGCAGACGCAGGTCCTCAGAGCACTGACAGGTGAGTGAAGAGACAGTACGATACCATTTTTTCAGAACCGATCCGATACAATCCATTCCAATCTGATACCAGCACAGTATTATAAACTAGGTTAGTGGTGATTCAGCAGCGGAAGATAGCCTACTCATGAAAAATCATGAGTGCACAATAATTTTATAAAATCGAAACATGTAGTGAAACAACATTATTTGGTGGGGAACAAATAAAAGTTAAAAAGTGTGGTAATAAATCTGGTAAAATCTTACACATTGCTCTTTGTATTGTTGTAAAATACATTTGTGAACACACAAGTAAATATATTTATATATAAAATATATATTATAAAATTAAAAGACATTACTTTAAATGTGTAGCACAGTAATGAAGGCAGCAACATATGATAGATAGGACAGAACAAGAAAGACTATTAATAATCTTTCATTGCGCAAAAGTATTGCAATACGAGAGGGTATGGCTCCAATACAGATGCGCTTGAAGCAACACGGAGTCACAGCGCTCCGCATTGAAGAGTTCAAAGTACAAAGAGAAGAGATACTGATGCTTAGTGTATTATATCTGTGCAATAGTTTATTGAGCCTTTTCTTTTAACAGTTTTAAATCTCAGTTATTGTGCGCTCTTGCGCTCGTTTTGACTGTCGTAAACCAAACGTGACACGCAGTTTGAATGCTGAATGGAGAAAGACAGACAGCCGCAGCGGAGAGAAGAGTTAACATGATCTTGAATGTAATGACTCAAATATTCATCTGTACCTCACATTAAACTATGGAACAGCTTCAGAACACTTGAAATATAGTGCACCAAAACTTTATTCTGTTTTGTGCCTTCCGTGGGGCTTAACAATAACACAGAATAGGATATGCACAATATAAGATTTGGATCGGTCTCGTCTGACCGATACCCGATCTGGCAGAAAATGCCAGTATCGGAGCCGATACCGATACTGAATATCGGATGGATGCATCCCTATTTCAGACTTGAACTTTTAAAGTAGGCTGCAGAAACGTCTTCCTGATTGGTTGAGATTAATCCCGTCCGAATCTGCCACGTCTGTGTTTTTCTCACACAACCTCAGTAATAACTCCAGAGCAAATTACCTACTGTTTTTCTGCAAACTCAGTGATCCTCTGAGAAAACGAATCCCGTCCAAATGCAAATATCTGTGATTGTTAACGCTATTTAGTTTTTTCACAGCGCGTTTCCTTGTGTGTTTTGGCCAACGTGAACTACTGTAGATGCTCTTACTACTGCACACATTTTTTATATGTTTGCCTTCCGGCAAAGAAATAAAATAATGAAATGAAAAGCCAGATCATGTAAACTGTTAAGACTGGCTATTGTAATATCAGCGTCAGATAAGATTACTCACCTTCACTCAATTACATAATGTTTTAATTATATATGTACCTTTACGAAAATTTAACGTGGTTTTACTACAAATAAATAAAAAATAAAATAGTTAAGCTAAAGTAACCACAAATTAACCATGGTTTTGTTATACTAGCCATAGCTTAACCATTGCGTTTGTAGTAAACCTGTGGTTATACTAATGGCAAACAGTCCACATGATGATACGCAATGTACACATACAGAGAGTGTGATCTCTGCAACGCCTAGATGTACAAAACAGACCCTCCCATCTCTGTAATGAACACAGAGATGTTAGTCCTATCTGAATCGGTACATAAATCAGACGTTGGGTGATAGGAATCAAAACTCAAACGTAGTTTAGAAAACTAGTCCCGTCCGAATAGGGCTTTAGACTCGTTGGAAAAACATGCCTGTGGTGATATTTCTGCAAAATTACATTACGTTGCTTCTTGCACGCTTTGCGCCACTTTCAAAGTTCAGTTTTATCCCACATAGGTGAAAGTGAATGTGGCAAGGTTTTTTGTTTTTTTTCCATGGTTGTTGTTTATATCGTGGCAGTTGTTTGGAAATGAAAATTTAATGCTCAATAACGTACCACCTACACCAAACCCTATTCTAAATCTAACAAGTAGTGTTGACAAAAGCAAACATGGGATGAAAATGTGTTTGCTAAAGAAACCATGCCCTTTAGCTTGATTCTACCAGTCTGAGCTTTTTTATTGAGTGTCGTGACTCGTGTTTTGACTGGATTTGTTCCCGAGTGCTCAATATTACAAGTGCAGTGCTGTTCCAGCTGAGCTGCTGATCAAGTTTAGTGTGTTAGATCAGAAATATTATCTGAAAGCAGAGTTCAGCTCCAACCTTGATCAAACTCGCCTGCTAGTAACTTTTGAGTAAACCTGAAGACCTTGTTTAGCTTGTTCAGGTATGTTTGATTAGGGTTGGAGATAAACTCTGCAGGAAAGTGGGATCTCGAGGGCCAGAGTTGAGAATCCCAATAATATAATATAAATGACTAATTAATGAATGAATCAGTGAAATGAGTATATAAATGGTTTAATATGAATATGAATTAATTAATTAATTAATATAAAAGAAAGTAAAACACAACACAAATGTATGGTTGCTGTCTTAAAGCTACTAAGAGTTCTTGGATCCCTCAAGTGAATGAGAAAAGCCATACATAACTGGCTCTGTGATGTCAAAATGTATTCATTTACAAATTATACACTATAATAAAGTGTCATAACAACAAATGCAAGAAACCTTGTTAAAATAAGTCTTTCTTAACCAATATTTTGCCCCTTTGATCATAATTTGTGAGATAAGGAATAAAAGTTGGTGTTTTACTGCCGCTAGTTCATTACAGCTGGAAACTGAAGTGCACTGTATGTATAGGTATGTTTTTTTAGGGTTTTGCAAAAATGTAGAGGCTGTAGAGGATGTTTTTTCAATGAGCCTGGGTTCCTTCTCTGATGACGTTTACACCGGCTCTAGGGCTGAACAATTATCCCTCCCCTCCAGCAACCTGTTGCTTCACAACAATTAGTGACTGGTCCAATCAATTCCCAATAAACAAAATAAAGTCCTGCCCTCTTTTCTTTCTCATTCGAGAAGTCGTTTCACTCACACATACGTCACAGTTGGGAAGAAAACACAATCGCAATTTCCATTTCATGCCATCTTTGAGGGGGGTTTTGACATAAGCATTGTGCTTATAAGGGCACTCATTACCGTGGTAAAGTCACAGAGTAACACTTTATTTTAAGGACCAATTCTCACTATTAACTAGTTGCTTATTAGCATGTATATTTCTAGAATGTTGGCAGTTTATTAGTACTTATAAAGCACATATTAATATTAAGGCCCGTTCACAGCAAGAATGATAACTATAAAGATAACTATATTAGTGTCCACACCAGCGGATGATATCGTCTGTTTATTCTCGCTCATCTACCGCTTTACATTCTCAAGCTCTTTATAGCAGTATTGATTCTGAGTGGCTGTCAATGATTTATCGTTCATCAGCTGGAAAAAATTGTCCTGAAAGTGATTCCAACGATATCGTTTCTCTGTGCCTTTATCGTTATAGCTGTGGTGTGGACCCTGCTATTCTTAAAAGGTAGGGTAGGCGATTTCGGAAAGGCTAGCAATAGCAAGCTAGCTTTGAAAGCAAGATCCCCTCCCTCCCTTCACTTTGTAAAGCCCCGCCTCCCCCAAAACACATGACCAGAGGCTAACCAGCGACACGATGAGAGATGGCGTTGGTGAAGGATTGAATGCAACGCTGTCAGATTACCTCATGTCTCATTCACCGGTGAGAAAATATATCATGTATCATGTCTGCGCAAACAGGGTGCGCAGAGGTATGCAAATACATATTTGACAGGCAGGCAGGCAGGACAGCCTATCCTAATGTTCGGACCGAATATTTTGATAGGACGAACATTTTATGGTCCTACGCCTTCCACAGACAATATAAATACATGTAGACCACTTAACTTAGTGATTGCTATCGAGATGTGAAGAGACTTTTACCAGCATAACAAAAAATGTTTTTGAACCAAATCACCATACCCTGCCTTTATTGAGAACGATTTTTTAGAACTATGTCTTTATCGTTATCTTTATAGTTATCGTTTTTGGTGAGAACGAGCCTTTAGTCTGCATGACCATACTCTAGATCCCTAAATCAAACCCCATACCTAAACTTAACAACTACCTTATGTAAACATAAGTTAAAAAAAGTTACTCGAGGCTGTGCTGTATTGTGAATAAATCACAAATGAAGGGCGTTGTTAGGCACGACCATAGACTGTATAAAAACATGGACGTAGTGTCCGTGACGTCACCCGTAGGTTTCGAAGAGCATTTTTGAAGCTGGCTGCTGAAGCCACACCCACCTAGCTCGACGGTGGTGACAGCAGCGGCAATCCACCTGTCACTCAAGTGGCCACGCCCTTAATTATGCAGAACTTTAAGGCTTAATATAATTTAAACGGATGAGTTATAAAAAAAATTCACCCCCCTCACAGTTTGTATGAAGGGCAAAATTAGCTATATAGACCAAAATCATTTTTTGAACCAGGCTGTAAACATGTTTTTTTTCTGCTGTAAAGTTGGGCATTTTAACATGGGGGGTCTATGGGATTGACTCCCTTTTGCAGCCAGCCTCTAGCGGCCAGTCGATGAATTGCAGTTTAAGTCACTTCCGTGTTGACTTCACGAGAGAGAGCGGGAGGTTGCCGCTTGGGCACGACGCGAAGCAGAAGGGCGTGGTCTCAAAATTAAAGATGAAAGATGCAACATAACACCAGCAGTGGTCACTCATACCTCATTAAATAAGTAACAAACAGTTAATTTTGCAGAAATACATAATACATGACACAGTTTTAATGCTATATTATTGATTGTTTATGTTGCTAAGGTTGTTGCGCAGTGATACACAGAACCGCTGGGTGAAGCGGTCATAGCTGTGCTTTATTTTGAATAAAATACAGCTGCTGACCAATCAGAATTGAGGACTGGAACTAACCGTTTTATAATAACTATTAATAAGCAGCAAATCAGGAGTTTAATAATGCAAAAGAGACTTTCAACCTACTCTGCCTTTAATATTGAGAATGATTTTTAGAACTATATCTTTATCGTTATCTTTATAGTTATTGTTCTTGGTGAGAAAGGGCCTTTAGTCTGCATGACCATACTCTAGATCTCTAAAGGCCATTCACACCAGCAATGATAACTATAAAGATAACGATAAAGATATAGTTGTAAAAATTGTTCTCAATATTAAAGAATAGCAGAGTCCACACCACAACTATAACGATAAAGGCGTAGAGAAACTATATAGTTGGAATCACTTTCAGAACGATTTTTTCCAGCTGATGAACGATAAAAATATTGACAGCCAATCAGAATCAATACTGCAGTCACGAGCCCGAGAATTTAAAGAGGTAGACGAGCATGCGCTGAGAATAAACAGACGATATCATCTGCTGGTGTGGATGATAATATAGTTATCTTTATAGTTATCATTCATGGTGTGAACGGGCCTTTAATCAAAACCCATACCTAAACTTAAAGGGTTAGTTCACCCAAAAATGAAAATTCTGTCATTAATTACTCACCCTCATGACGTTCCAAACCCGTTAGACCTTCGTTCATCTTCGGAACACAAATTAAGATATTTTTGATGGAATCTGAGAGCTCTCTGACCCTCCCATAGACAGCAAGGATATTACCACGATCAACACACAGAAACATAGCAAGGAGATCGGTAAAATACTCCATGTGACATCACTGGTTCAACCGTAATTTTACAAAGCTACGAGAATACTTTTTGTGTGCAAAGAAAACAATAATAACATAATTTATTCAACAATTCTTGAATTTCCGTTTCCGTCTTCCACCATTTTGGAGAGTACCCCAGAACGTAATGTGTATGTCCTTCCTATGTTTCTGTGCATTGATCGTGGTAATATCCTTGATGTCTATGGGAGGGTCAGAGACCTCTCAGAATCCATCAAAAACATCTTAATTTGTGTTCTGAAGATGAACAAAGGTCTTATAGGTTTGGAACGACATGAGGGTGAGTAATTAATGACAGAATTTTCATTTTTGAGTGAACTATCTCTTTAACAACTACCTTACTAACTATTAATAAGCGGCAGATTAAGAGATTAATGATGCAAATTCAAAGTTAATAATCTATGAGACTGACCAGATCTCACTATTAAAGGTTTCAATTTTCTGAAAACAGTGCCATCTCTTGTGTGTATGTTTAGCATTGGAACAGCAGGTGGAGGAGCAGAAGCGGCAGCAGACACTCAGCTGGTTGTCTCAATCCCAGGCCCTCAGCAGTCTGGTTCTCCCCTCCACGCCTCCATCCAAACGCACTCCCAAACGCCCCCGCCTCCAGCGGCCCGCCTCCACCACCGTGCTCGGCACATCCGTCGCCCAGCCGCTCACCCTCCAGCCCCAGCAGTTCACCGTGCTCTCCCCCATCACCCTCTCCTCCATCGGCCAGTCGTTCGCAGTGGCCGGCCTCAACCAAGCCTCCAACACGGTAACCTTACACGCCCTCCCGGCCGGCTCGCAGCTCTTCACCAGAATCGCCGCGGGTTCGGATGGAAAAACTGATGCCATCGCGCTCCATCCGGCGTCTGGGCTCACGCTGCTGGGCGCCACAGCCGTGCCGGACCACGGGCAGCTTGTGAGCCCCGTCGAGCTCGTCCAGTTCACGCAGAAGACGACCTCCGACGTAGCCCAGGACGGTCAGGTGGTGGCAGGTACGGTAATGATGCAAGAGAGCGTCGTCAGTGTTGTGCAAGAGGACGAGAACCAAGACAACACCACCCTGATCGAGATAGACCCGGCCGCCGCCGACCACAGCGTGAGCGTCATGGAGCTGCAGCTCGAGGGTGAGGAAGCCGAGGGTGGAGCGACTGTGGTGGAAGGAGGCGAGGAGGTGGTGCAGGGTGAGACGGAGGAAGAGATACAGCTGGATGCCAATGGTCAGTTCCACAATTTGCCCGTTGTAGTGGTGGAGGAAGAGACGCAGGGCGCCGGCAAAGCTAAATGAGACACGACACACTCACACAAACCACCCTCAGAGACTGACGGACCGAATCAGACAGGGACGGGGATTGTGTCGCCCCAGGTGGAGTTTGTGTTTGCCCTTCCAGCTGTCTCGTTTTTTCATTACTCTCTTCCTGCACAGCCAAGCTCAGCTCTTCAAGCCTGACTTGTCACGTATTTGTACAAGCAAGTTCAGTATTCCTTTTTTTTTTATGTGCGAGAAGCAACAATTTGTGAAGTTTCGTTGGAACACATTCAGTATTTGCTTTCGTTTTTGAGTGTGGAAGTTTAGATCGGGCACTTATTTTTCAGTTTCCCTTTGTTTCAGTGCCAAAATGTCATGTTGTAGCCAGATTATCCACTTTGTGAATCTCCGATCTGAAGGTGAAGACTCACAGTTCATGTGATATTTAAGACACTCCCGTAATGAGAATTGAGACTGTCTGTGGTCTTTTTGTACTTTCTGACATCAGGGTATAACTGGCACTAATGTTGGTGATGTTTTAGCACAGTGGTTTTTAACTCCGGACCTGGAGACCCGCAGCACTTCAGTTCATGCAGTGCTCTGCTAGTGATATTAGAGTCTGAAAATGTGTAAATAAAGGAGGTGAAAGTGCAGTGCTTGGGTTCGCAGGATCAGAGTTGAGATCCACACCGTTAGCACACATAATGAAAGATGTGTTATGAATGTTTGTGAATGGATCCTGTGTGTCCTTCACTGAAAATAAAACGGATCTTCCTTTCCCCCGTGAGTTATATATTGTAAATGATGGTAGATCGCGGGATTGTGCATTTCAAAGTCTGTAACAGTTTCAGAGCTTATGTTTTGGAAAGTAATTGCAAAAATACTTGATTTGGAGGTTTATAAATACACTGTTGTTAATTTTTCAAAGAAAAGTTAATTTATTCAGTTCGTGCAAAATTTAATTACCACGATCAAGGTCCAGAAACGTAGCAAGGAGATCGGTAAAATAATCCATGTGACCCATCAGGGGTTCAACCATAATTTCACGAAGCTACGAGAATATTTTTGTACGCAAAGAAAACAAAAATAACGACTTTATTCAACAATTCGTCTCACTTCTATCCACTGAACGCAAACAGCGTATGCTATTCTGTGTCAGCTGTGCCACGCGGATACGTTGTTTTCGTTCAAATCAAAGCGTAAACAACGTAGAAAACATAGCCGCGTGACGCAGCTGACACAGAATGGCATACGCTGTTTGCGTTCAGTGGATAGAAGTGAGACGAATTGTTGAATAAAGTCGTTATTTTTGTTTTCTTTGCATACAAAAAATATTCTCGTAGCTTCGTGAAATTATGGTTGAACCCCTGATGAGTCACATGGATTATTTTACCGATCTCCTTGCTACGTTTCTGGACCTTGATCGTGGTAATTACATTGCTGTCTATGGAGGGTCAGAGAGCTCTCAGATTCCATCAAAAATATCTTAATTTGTGTTCTGAAGATGAACGAAGGTCTAACGGGTTTGGAACGACATGAGGGTGAGTAATTAATGACAGAATTTTAATTTTTGGGTGAACTATCCCTTTAAGCATTTTTTTATGGTTTTTGTTGTACAATGGTGAGAAAGTGGGACTTGTTAGCTTTTAATGAATTGAATCAAAATTCCAGAGATAAAAAATATTTTTCTATATAAAAAAATAGAATATCTTTTCTTTCTCTTTGCTTTTTTATATCAATATGGTACGTTTAATGGTAATTATATGGTCATTTTACAGTCCTGTTCCTCATGTACATACCATGTACTTATTGTAGTAATTACAATGGCCACGTTCACACAGCAGCAGAATACGGTTGTCAGTCCTGTATTTGAGTCCTTAATACGGTTACGTTCACACAGAGTTCAGTTATTTACGGGTGTGACAACCGCATTCTGTAACCGAACTCACACCTGTAAATGTTCAGGACTCACAACCGCATTCTTGGAACACACGCGCTGTGTGAACGGAACAGGACTGGACAACTAGTTGTCTGTCACGTCATACAGTGCGAGAGGGAGCCGCTCTGCCGCACAAACGCGTGTCTAACCTAGTTGTCTGTCACTTCATACAGTGCGAGAGGCAGACGCGTGTCTAACGTATGTTACGTGTTTTCATGTGTGTTTTCTGTAACTTACAGTGATGACAGAGAAATGAGCTGTGTCTGTCACCTGAAATTTTTAGATCCCATCAGTTTTCCACCGGAGCCGCTCCCGTCAGTTCCGTGTTCTGTGCACGACTCAAAGGCTGTGTCCGAAATCGCCCCCTATACCCTCATTCACTATTTCCTACATTAGGTCACTAATTCAGTTCACTAGAAGGAGTGAAAACGAGTAGTGAATTCGGACACTGAGTGCACCGGAAGGAATGCCGCTTTTGCATAGTTTGTGCTTGCTGTTTATTAACCATTTGAAACTAGCAAACTAGCAGCTCCAGTAGTAAGATTAAAGGATTTATCTTGAACTCTGTCATGGAAATTATGTATAAACCCTAATCAAACAATTTAATAATCAATTTACAATGAACTTATACCCGTGTTGTACATTATGCTGTACGCCATGGATGAGCGCTTTGTAAAAATGAACGGATTGATTATTCAGCTACGGGCGCCATCTTCTGGCGAGATGCGGGAATTAATTTGGCGCGTGACTCTCACGGTGCATTATGGGCATTCTCTAGCCGTTGAGCGTGCACCAGTTGTACACTCGTTTTTGCAGTGCATTGTGGGATTGAATGAGTGCACTGGAGAACATCCACTATGGTTTCGAACACCACTAAAAATGGCTGTTCCCTCAAGTAGTGCCCTATTTAAGGGTATAGGGGCCGATTTCGGACACAGCCAAATACTCCGCTCTCCACCCAAATTAAAAGCTGCTGTTGGTTAATGAAGATTTGACGGATGAACTCGCGGCTCGATTGGATTCTTGTCGTGTCAGAAAGTGATATGACTTTCAGTTTTGTGGACGTCGTCATCTTTGATTTTACTTTGGTGACTGATATGGTTACTGGTAAGGAATACGGCTTGACTCCCGTTGCACGTTCATACAGACAGTATTCTAAACACAACTGTAAGCTGCTGTGTGAACGGGACATTTCGAGACGCACACCTGTAAAGAAAATGCGGTTATCAATCCCAAAAATGGATGGTGTGAACGTAGCCAATAACTAGGTACTAACCCTACCCCATGTAGTTACCTTATATTACCAGTACTTTCTTTAGTAAGTACATTGTAAGTACATGTACTGTAAAATAAAGTGCAACCAAAAGGTAATGTAAAGTAATCTAAAAAGTAGTCAGAATACATACCTAAACCAAGATTACGTTACTAACTACAGTTTTCTTCATCTACCCAACTCTGTGAACGGCTATCAACAAGTAAATTCAAATTCAATACCAGCCAAGCTCCAAAAACAGGCAAAAAGCATCATTTTGTAAACTATATTATTTATTTTATATTATCCTTATACAGTTCTTCTGTTTTTGAGCAGAGGCGCATCCAGAAAGTCTCTATAGTGAGGTGGGGTTTGCAATAGCTACAGGTTTGTTGCTTCTCAGTGGATCATTGCCAAGCAAAATGTTTATTGCCAGAACACTCAACACTGTAACGTATAATTGAACAAATGACACGCTGTAGCTCTCAAAACTCCCTGGTTACAGCATGAGTTATCGAGTGAGGTTCAGCATCAACAGCAAACCTGCTGTGAAACGTGTTCGAGCTGCAGTGGAGGAGAGTTTCAGTGAAGAACTTAAATTAGGTCCTGTTCCTCACACAAAGCTATAATCACATAACTTCAGAGAAATCATACAGCGTGTTTGTGGTGGTTTTATGGCGTTTCTGTTTCTGGCATGTTTTGACATTGTCACATATGAACACAACAGTGGCACATATCAGTGAATTGGTGGCTCCATTATAGAAAGCAGTCAAACCCTTTCTGGTTGGTTGATTGCCAGGTCATCCAGCCAATCACAGGGCTAATTGAACAGCTGTTCTCTTATAAGTACAGTAATTAGGTAAATTGAACCATGACAGTAGTGTGAGATGATGGCACTAAATCATTGTTAAACAAACTATCCCAACACCTTACATCCATAAAAACAGCGAATGATTTATAAGATTCGATTGGTACAAAGACGTATGATTTTGAGGAAAAAAACATGATCCACCACTAAACCTATAACCTTCAGTGGGACGTCGGCAGATCGTACAAATATCATACGAATTTGCCACCAATTCACAAAACGTAAAATCGTTCAGAATTGCCATTAGAGTGTACATTTATTGTTGGAAAAAGATAGTAATTACTCTCCGACACAGAACAATTGTTGTAAATTAAATTACTTCTAAAACAGAAATTATTTGTTTAAATGCTAATTAGCAATAAAGAACAGATGACATCTTATTTTTAGCTTTGAGGCATAAATGATCAAATCTTTAAAGAGCCAACGAAATGGAAATTTCAAGCCATTTTTTTCCTCTGAAATGTATTATTTCCACTTGTCACTATTTATTATAACTTTTAGTTTATGTTAAAACTGAACCATGGAAATTCTAAAGAGACACACTGTGTGTGGCACAAGAAACTGAACAGTACTTTTGGTCCATGCTTTCAGAAGATTGGATAAAAGCATCTGCTAAATGCTTAAATGTGAATGTAAATGTAAGAAAAAAAAGATGTACATCTACTAAAACATTTTAGGAGTTCACTAGCATACACTGTACACCAAGTCAAAAGTTTAGAAAAATTTAGATTTAAAAAAAAAATGTTTTTAAAAGAAGTCTGTTATGCTCACCAAGGCTGCATTTGATGAAGTGCATGAAAAAATAGTTTTTGAAAAAACGTTTTTGATGCTTAATATTTGTTTTGTGGAAACTGCGATACACTATCATTTAAAAGTCTTATGTAAGATTAAACAAAAAATAATAAAACACTAAATTGATCAAAAGTGACAGTAAAGGCATTTGTAATGTTATAAAAGAGTTCTATTTCAAACAAATGCTGTTGTTTTGAATGTATCATGCTCTCCACAAAAATCATGTTTTCAACATTAATATTAACAAGAACCATTATTAATATTCCTGAAGGATCATGTGACACTAAAGACTGAAGTAATTATGCTGATAAATCATCTTTGATCACAGCAATCAATCACATTTTGAAATATATTCAAAAAGAAAACAGTCCATTTAAAATGTAATATTCCACAATATTTTTTTTTAACTATATTTTGATCAAATACATTCTCCTTGATGAGCATAAGAGTAGACTTTCAAAAGCAAAATTCCAAACGTTTCTCTCAACACTGAGCATTTTGAGTCTTGCTTTTGTGACAAACCTGTTTCTGGACCTGGAGCTTCTGCTAATGATCTGATGAATCAGGTGTGTTTGATTAGAGAGACGTACTAAATGTTCAGTGCTGGGGCACTAATATACTTTATAAGATCTCAAAGCTAACAGACACGATCTAGCCACAAACCTCCAATACTGACATGATGCCTTCAGTCAAACACATTGGTCACTAGGGGGCACTTGAGCTCCACTGGGACCGTTGGGAGAGACGTTCAGTAATCCTTTAGGTAAGTGGGTATGGTCTTTCTGTGAGTGTGATTATGAAAATCTGCACTATGTGTGGGTGTATCTGCTTTAATAAAGAGCAGAAATAAGTTGAGTAGACTGCTGTAATCGGCATGTCGCCGTCTCTCTCTCTCTGTGATACGGCGGCTGCTAAATCAGGGCTGTCAGCTCTCGTATCTCTGATAGGCGACTGCTGTTTGAGCCACCCTCCAGATCTAAACGCCTCCAGACAGCTGAAGCTGCACTCTGAGGACGCTCAGGGCTCCCCAGACACGAGTGTCTGTCCTCTAGGTGAAATCTTTCTGTTCTTAGTTGTTTCTTTGTGAGGCGATTAAGCTAAGTCGGGTCAGACTGATGGTATTTATGAGATCAGTGCACATGATCGCCACAGAAAAGCTGTAATTACTGACAGGGAGCTCAATACTTTCTTCAAGCCTGTAGCAGAACGAGACTGATAAAATGCATCGATTACTCACCTAATGCATGCCTTTTGCTTTTCATGTTTGTAGTAGCGCTAAAAGGCTTCCTGTCTTTTGTTAGGAAATGAAAAAGAGAGAAAGAAGCATGCAATTGGTCATCACGTCCACTTTATTCAGACCAAACGCACATCACACAATTACCATTGCTAAGCTCATAAGTAGACACTTCTCAGGAGGACTTCAAGGCTGCATTACTTGCTACACTTTTTTTGTGCATGTTTTGTGTGGTCATGGCAACCAGACCAGGCGCTATTGTAATCGATGAGAAAACATGATGTTTTCTGAATATAGCATGTAGCGTTTAACCTCACGTTTCAAAAGACTGTGGGCGTGATGGCCAAAATAACACTGACACTTATACGTTTTCTTCACAAAAGCCTTTGAGTGAGCTGAAGGGTTGTGTAATTCTTTACAGCAGGTATCTTTACTTAATTATGCTGACTTTTGTGAATGCAGCACTCTATAACATTCTCTACTGAGCCTCATTTACATGGAAAAGAGGTGTTTGCATCAAGAAGAGTGACAGTGACTGAATTTATACACTTATGGTGTAAGGCATGAGTGTTGGGGTAACGCATTACAAGTCACAGGAGTTACGTAATCAGATGACTTTGTTTAAAGTAACTAGTAAAGTAATGCATTACTTTTGAATTTAGATGGAAATATCTGAGTCACTTTTCAAATAAGTAACACCAGTTACTTTGTTTCCCATGCATTGACTGACAGTGTTGGGGAAAGTTACTTTTAAAAGTAATGCATTGGTGTAAAGCATGAGTGTTGGGGTAACGCATTACAAGTCACAGGAGTTACGTAATCAGATGACTTTGTTTAAAGTAACTAGTAAAGTAATGCATTACTTTTGAATTTAGATGGAAATATCTGAGTCACTTTTCAAATAAGTAACACCAGTTACTTTGTTTCCCCATGTATTGACTGACAGTGTTGGGGAAAGTTACTTTTAAAAGTAATGCATTACAATATCGCATTACTCCATAAAAAAGTAACTAATTGCGTTACTTAGTTATTTTATATGGAAAGTAATGCGTTACGTTACTTTTGCGTTACTTTTCAAATCTGGACAGGGCTTGCTTGTTTGTTTTTAAAATATAAAAGTTATATTTTTGGCAAATATAAAAGCCTTTTCACACCAAAAGTGAAATGAATAAGCCTCAGGCTGAAGGAAAAGTAAAGTTACGTCCGTACAGTAGAATGCAGAAGAAGACATTTCAACACACTTCAGCAATAAAAAAAGACACAAATGTTGTCTAGAGTAATTTGTGCTTATTAGTACGGTTGAACTGGATCATCGAAGCTCAGAAGCAAAGACATTGGTTCATAGAATGGGATTAAATACATAAACGATATTTGTGTTGTTTAACATTTCATTATTGCAGGTTTGCGTCATATTCTGAGTTGCATTATTTTTATTCATTTTGAGGAATACTGAATCTGTGTTTTTGTGAGTGAGATGAATTAATGCATATTCATATTTATTTTAGAACTACAGTAACATCTTCTGATTTCTCTCAACATGGGGACAGGAGAGCTGTCAATCAAACTCAGAACATGACGCAAACCTGCAATAATTAAATATGTTAAGACAAATGTCATTTATGTGCTTAATCCTATTTTATTAACCAATGGCTTTACTGCTGACCTTCAATATTCAAATTCAACCATACTAATAAGCAAAAATGACTTTAGATAAACATAACATTTGTATTTCATGTTTTTTTTTTATTGCTGAAGAGTGTTGAACTTTCTTCTCCTGTGTCTTTTTCTTCATGCAATCCAGAATGGCATCACGGCTGAAAGGTTTGTTTGAGCTGTGGCCTCTATTGTAAAGACATGAATTCACATTCCCTTCAGCCTGAGGGGTGTCTATTTCACTTTTGGTGTGAAAGATATAACTTTTTGTATTAAAAACAAACAAGCAAGCCCAGATGAGAAAAAGTCACGCATTACTTCCCATAAAAATTAACTAAGTAATGCAATATTATAATGCATTACTTTTAAAAGTAACTTTCCCCAACACATATAGCTGGTAAATTTGGATATAAGGTTAAACATGTCAGGCTTTTCACTGAAATAATGTGCGCTGAAGTGGCAATTAAGTGAACTTGTCCCTGTATAAATGAAATGCATTTGATAAATACATTTTTAGATTCTTATAGCCACTAGACAGGCCTATATCAGCCAGAGCTGGAGTCAAGACCAGAAACCAAAACCAGACCCCCTAAAACCCAGACTGAAGACTAGATCCCTCCTGTCCCACCATTGACTATGAACACTGAGCCTGATCTGTTTAAACGTGGCCATTCAGAGCCATGATGGATGTCTTCAGTTGATTGCTTGATTTGCCAGAGTTTTTGACGTTCATGGCATTGTGTCCTAATAACAGAGTTTGACAAGAACCTCAAGTGTATTAAACTATTTATTAGCAAACCATACATCAATGGAAAGCTTATTTATTCAGCTTTCAGTTGATGTATCAATCTCAATTTAAAAATGTTACCCGTATGACTGTTTTTGTGGTCCAGGGTCACATATGTTCTTCTAGTTTCTCATGTGTTTCCTGCAGAACAGGCTCTCCCCGATATTTTAAATGAGCTAAACTACAAAATATTTTATGTACAACACTTCATCTGATTTATAGAGCAAAGAGCAAATTGCAAATTGTAGCTCACCCATAGTGTGCGTTTGAGTGTTCGTGAGGAAATTGATTGGCGCTGTTTTAGAGGAAGAGAAAAAACCTGAATGTGGGAAGTAAATTGCATGCGAGTCTGTTGTCACTGCATATCATTCCACACATAAATCATTTCAAACTTGTATGCGACTTGTGACACGTGAAATGTTTTGTATGGGCTAAACTTAACCAGCTGTGAAAGTAAAACCATTATCAGACATCAACATTGTGTTGTAACAGACTGTACGTCATTTGTACACTACGAATTTTACATAATTATGATTTATATTACCTGACATTGGAAAACCAGGGAAGCAAGTTCTTTAAGTCTGTTTATTCAGCAGCCATTTTGGTACTGAAATGGGGAAAGATGGATAATTCAAAAAAGTGTTTTATTCTTACTGTTTAATATGTCAAATCCCTAATAAATCTCCAACTGTTCTTAAGCTTAAAACATGCTAAAAATGTTTTAGCCTGGCTAAGCTAATGCTCAGTGATTAAATCGTTAATTACAACCTTTAAGGCCATTTCAAACCACCTGGAAATCTGTCACCACCTACTAGAATATCATTAAATATTTGCAATATAAATTTTGAAAGTAAAATATTTAAATTTGCCAAAATACACAAGTCTGGCAACAGAATGGTGAACAATGATAAATATGTTTCTCTTTCAGCAAATCAGCATATTAGAATGATTTCTGAAGGATCATGTGACTCTGAAGACTGGAGTAATGATGCTGAAAATTCAGGTTTGGTCACAGAAATAAATTATATATATATATATATATTAAAATAGACATTAAAGGGGTCCTATTATGCTCTTTTACAATGTCTTAAAATTTGTTTTGGGGGTGTACTAGAACATGCTCTCATGCTTGGTGGTTTGAAAAACGCATTATTTTTTACATAATTTACATTATTACAATATCTTTCTCCCCAGCCTGGCACAAACGGCTCGATTAGTTCTGGGTTTGATGAAGGCCCGCCTTCTGAAAAACGAAATGTGATGTGATTGGTTAGCTGTCCCAGTGCGTTGTGATTGGCGAACAGCTTAGACGGTGTTTCAGTACTGCCACGCCCCTTGCCAAAGCAGCAAGTTCCGTCTGCTCCGGTTTAGTTAAGGATGGCGTCAATATTGCCAAATCAATTTCAGAGAATATTGAACAAAAAGATCGCAGAACCATTGCACGCACAGCTATTGCAAGACATATTAGAGTGGTAACGTTATTGTTGTTTTGTTTTTTTTGGGACTAATCATGTTTTAGATAGGATGTCAACAACCACTTAAAAATAGCTGCATTTACTATGTACAGATAAGTGCATTCATATTATATTTATTGTTATTTAATTCTAACATTATAACGTGAATTGCAGTGAAACTCCGTCAGTTTGAGCTCCGCTCAAAAACACTGCTTTATCAGACATTACATGCCAGATTAAATGAAAATTACATCCATTTTTCTGAAGACAGTCGGTTTCCTTCAGAAATACAGTGATATAAATACACCCGCACTCAATGAATGGGAAACACTGTAGTCTCAAAATTGAAGTGTAAATTGTGATCGGAGAAATGACAAACAACAAGCCCTACTCTACACTGCCCAATATACTCACTTTAAATATAAAAAAATATATAAAAACTCTTTAAATATAAAAAAAAACGTACTTACAGTCTCTGAGTCAGAACAGCCAGCATTGTAGTCTACTCTACCAGGATCAGGGCTGCAGGCATGACGAAGCAGATATCATATCAACTACAAAGTAGTTTCGCTTTCACAACGAAACACACAGCGCCTTCACGACATGGTGGCGGCAACAACAATACTACAACGAGAATAAAAGTTACGCCGTCTTTCTTTGCGTCAACATGTGGGCGGCGTTATGCAAATCTTCCCACATAGTGATGTAGACATGTGGGGGCGTGTTAGAACGAGCCGTTTTAGGTAGGCGTGGCTGAATCTTAACTTTTATAAAGAATATCTCTTTGGATTTGAGACTTTAGTCTTTGCAACTTTACAGATCTTATTTATGCACCAAGAGCTTTAATTCCCTTTAATTCTAGCATTATAACATGAATTGCAGTGAAACTGTTATACAGTTGAATTTATTTATACCATAATCCAGTGTTTCCCAGGTGGCATATATGTGCAAACTCATTCTCTGCCAGCAGGAGGCGCTGTTGGAGTGGTAGAGATCAAGGTTTCCCCATAACGGCGGTACACAAAGCAGCGCTCTGCTCAAAAAAACACTGCTTATCAGACATTACATGCAAGATTAAATGAAAATGACATCCAATTTTCTGAAGACAGTTGGTTTCCTTCAGAAATACAGTGATATAAAGACACCCGCACTCAATGTATGGGAAACACTGTAGTCTCATAATTGAAGTGTGAATTCTGCAGATTACATCATTGTCCAGTATTGTACTCTCAGCAATTTATTATAAAAACGTTTTCATAAGTGTAACATACATATTTACGTACATAATTACTGTAATAACTTACGAAAACTTGAGGCTACAGCAGCACTTCTTCCTCGTCGTCTTGTCTGATGCGCTCACTCAACCAAGCGTTCTAACCACGACCTTCGCCCCTCACCTCCCCCCAACCATTCACATTTCTGTAGGTGGGAATTATTTTAATGATATTCTAATGAGCCGCGTTGTGATATCACAAAACCCGGAAAACAAACGCTGTAGTCCAAACGAGCCGTTCGTTGTAGTTCTTGAAAAGGGATTTTTTTTTTTAAACGAAATATCTCCCTTTGGAGTGGACTTTGAGATTTGTAAGTTTGAAGACTTTTTTATGCCCAAACATACACACTACACACTGACTAAAATTCAAAAAGTGAAAAAGCATAATAGGACCCCTTTAAGAAATCTTACCAAGCTCAAACCTTTGAATGATAGTGTATACTGACACCTAGTGGTGTGGATGTATGAAGCAAATGTTTTCAGTAACAAGTACCATTGTAAAAATGTGTTATTCACATTTAACAATGATTACTCTACGTCAATATATCTGAAAATATCAGATATGTGGTAGTTACTGAAATAATCTGAATGGGTCAGTCCCCATAAAGCGACCCATGAAATATAAATCACCTTCTCTTAGGCCACTAATATGAATCTTCATCTTCTGTTAGTGTACATCAGGTTTGTACTTTCAGACTCTGTTCCGTGTTTTGCTCCCCACGTGTTCCATGTCCTGGTTTTCCCATGTGTTATGTCTATGCCCATATTTGGTCCTTCCCGTTCCTGTCGTTATTATGATGATTTAATGTGTTTCCAGGTGTTCCCCATTTAGTTCTATTGATCCCAGGTGTGTCCCATTAGTTCCCTTATTATTTAAGTTGTGTGTGTTTCCATGTTTCCTCGTCCGGTATTGTGAATGTCAACCTCCTCAGCTACGTGTGTTTTCCTGGTTCCCTTGATTTCATTAAAATCTCCTTGTTGATGTACTCCACATCTCCTCGTTCCTCGCTCCGCGCTCCGCACTCCAGCACAGTAGCAAACGTGACAAAATACCGGACCTAGACAGTAAGCGGCGTCCCTTCTCCCCATGTTTGTTTTTTGGTTTTGAATGTCTTTTAGTTTTTCCTGTTTTTAGGATCTCCGATAATGGAGATCACCTCACGCTTCGCCGCGCCATTGTCAAGCCCGCCCAATTCACTCGTAATCAGAAGAGGAGAAAGAGGAGAAATAGATGACTCAGGACCCTCTTCCTCGCCGAGTGCGCCCCCCAGTGCTCGCTCCAGTGTCTGCTCGAGCCCCAGTGCTCGCTCCAGTATCGGCTCGAGCCCCAGAGCTCGCTCCAGTGTCGGCTTGAGCCCCAGAGCTCGCTCCAGTGTCGGCTCCAGCCCCAGAGCTTGCTCCAGTGTCGGCTTCAGCCCCCGAGTTCCGTCCAAGGAGGGCTCCTGTCCCAGAGTTTAGCCCAGTGAGGGCTCCTGTCCCGGAGTTTAGCCCAGAGAGGGCTCCAGTCCCCGAGTTTAGCCCAGTGAGGGTTCCTGTCCCCGAGTTTAGCCCAGAGGGGGTTTCATTCCCCGAGTCTAGCCCAGTGAGGGTCCCTGTCCCCGAGTTTGTCCCAGTGAGGGCTCCTGTCCCCAAGTTTAGCGCAGTGAGGGCTCCTGTCCCCGAGTTTAGCGCAGTGAGGGCTCCAGTCCCCGAGTTTAGCCCAGTGAGGACTCATGTCCCCGAGTTTTGCCCAGAGAGGGCTCCAGTGCCCGATTTTAGCCCAGAGAGGATTCCAGTCCCCGAGTCTAGCCCAAGGAGGGCTCCAGTCCCCATGTCCAGCCCAAGGAGGGCTCCAGTCCCCATGTCCAGCCCAAGGAGGGCTCCAGTTCCCACGTCCAGCCCAAGGAGGGCTCCAGTCCCCAAGTCAAGCCCAGGGAGGACCACAGTTCCCGAGTCAAGCCCAGGGAGGGCCGCTAAAGACTATATTCTCCCCAAGGATTTTGGGGGGGGGCAGTAGGGGTGCATCCGTGGAGGCCGGGCCGAGTGCCGAGGCCAGACTCCCTGAGCTGCCTGCTCCGCCATGGCTTCCTAGTCTGCCTGCTCCGCCATGGCTCCCAGAGCTCCCTGCTCTGCCATGGTCCCTGAGCTCCCTGTGCCGCCATGGCACCCTGGACTGCCTGATCTGCCCTGGAGGTATTTCCCGTGTCCCAGTCCCGCACCAGCCTCCAGGGCGCCCACCCCCTGAGTAATGTCAGACTCTGTTCCGTGTTTTGTGTTTTGCTCCCCACGTGTTCCATGTCCTGGTTTTCCCATGTGTTATGTCTATGCCTATATTTGGTCCTTCCCGTTCCTGATATTATTATGATTATTTAATGTGTTTCCAGGTGTTCCCCATTTAGTTCTATTGATCCCAGGTGTGTCCCATTAGCTCCCTTATTATTTAAGCTGTGTGTGTTTACATGTTTTCTTGTCCGGTATTGTGAATGTCAACTTCAGCTACGTGTGTTTTCCTGGTTCCCTTGATTTCATTAAAATCTCCTTGTTGATGTACTCCTCGTTCCTCGCTCCGCGCTCCAGCAAAGTAGCAAACGTGACGGAAACAGGTATACAATACAGATTGTACTTATTAAAAGAAATAATATGATTAAGAGCAATTCAGTATTTTAATAAATAGTCCAAGTTGTAACATATGGTTTGGTTGCTTCAGTGACAAGTTATATATTGCACTCCAATATATATTTATCCCTCATAAATTTGATCTTGCTGTCGAATGTCTCACAGCAATTTAAACTGTGAATTCATTATATGTCTCGCTGTAGACTCTGTAGTGAGACGGCTGAGACAGCAGCATGAACCTTTGTTATGAAGGTCTCTGGAAGGTCTTTGACACGCCAGAGAGGAAGGCTTGAAAAGAGGGGAATACATCAATCTTAAAGAGGCAAATAGACACAGGAAGTGCTCGTCATACCAAGTTTCAAGCATTGTTCAAATAAGTACAAGCTAGACAGAGAACAATGAATGAAAAGAGAAAAATAATTTTTTTTTTAGGATGAAGTCAGATAGTGACGAAAGAGGGGAGTTTTCAGCTAGAGGTCTGCGCGGGACTGTTTTTTTAGTCACGCTCCCGCAAGGTTCTATTCCGCACCCACCCACTCCCGCTATATATTCACTCTTTGTTCACCCGCTGTCTGCTTAGAATAATTTTCTTCCCGACCTGACCGTTCCTGCTAAATTTAGATCTCGTTTCCAGAATCTCACATTTAAATTTCCGCTACTGAAAGAAAGAGAGTTAGGCTGACAAATAAAAGTGTAGTCTCCACAAAATTGTATGTTATTTTATTCGTCTTGCCAAGCGTCTTGAATTTATATGAATTATCTTAAGACACAAAATTTGTTTAATATTTTATGCAACACAGTAGGAAGAAAAGTGTCAGGGAAAATAAAAATGTTGTACAAAAATTGTATTTCTTATTTTTATTAATCTTGTCAGGATACAATTCATTTAACATTGACAACACAATAGGGAAAAAGTGTCTCAGAGAGAAAAAAAAAATTTAGGTTGTACAAAAATAGCCTGTTAGCTATTTTTATTCACCTTGTCAAAATACTAAATTCGTTTGACATTTTTCTGTTAACACAGTAAGAAAAAAGTGTCGCAGAGAAAAATAAAGGAATACGACATCTTTCATTTAAAATTATAGGCTAAGCAAAATATAAACAAAACCGAGTTGAACGTCCTTCAAGGACAGGACAGCAAATCCACACTTTGCTCCATCCTTATTCTGCTCTGTCACTCATCGACAACCTGCCTGTTCTGTCTGAGGGCCATATATTTACCACAGGTACAGCCTGTGAGCATCTGAGCATCGTTATGCACATGCTGCGCACAGACCACACAAATAAAACGTGTGACGTTTAAAGCATGCGTGCAGCACATGCATCCTGAGCGCAAGCTGTACCGGTGGTCAATAAGAATAAAGCGCAGATATGCTGTTCTAAACGGATGTCGGGAACGGGATATTGATAGACCGCCCGCTCCCGTTCAAATTACACCAGAGTTACCGACCGCTACCGCGTTTTATTCGAGAATTTAATCCCATGGCACAAAAAATGCGGTTACTAATGCAGACCTCTATTTTCAGCTGTCGTTTGAAAAATGTCAGGGAATCAGCATTCCAGATAGGTGTTGGAAGATCATTCCACCAGCCAGGAATAGTAAACGAAAAAGTAGGTGGGTGCTGAGCCTGTGACTGTTCTATATGCAAGCATCAGTGTCTTGAACTTGATGCGAGCCGTAACCGGCAGCCAGTGCAGGGAGATAAATAAAGGTGTGGCGTGGCCTCGTTAAAGACCAGTCGTGCCGCTGAGCTGTGTGTCATCAGCATAGCAATGGTAATAGAAGCCATGTGCCTGTATGATGGGTCTCAGTGATGTAGTGTATATGGAGAAGAGGAGGGCTCCAATAACTGATCCCTGTGGAACACCAGTGACCAGGTGATGTGCTTTGGATACCTCCCCTCCCCAGGCCACCCTGAATGACCTACCAGTGATCAAACAGTGGAATCCCTGTGATGCCCAGTGATGAGAGGGTGGACAGGAGGATCTGATGATTCACTGTGTCAAAAGCAGCAGATAGATCCAGCAAAATATGAACTGATGATTTGGAATCAGCTTTTG
This sequence comes from Sinocyclocheilus grahami, assembly GCF_001515645.1. NCBI lineage: Eukaryota > Metazoa > Chordata > Actinopteri > Cypriniformes > Cyprinidae > Sinocyclocheilus > Sinocyclocheilus grahami. The sequence continues at coordinate 514,333 of NW_015505761.1, read as the reverse complement.
AAATCCGCAGGGCTTCAGTGACTGACAGTAGCGCAGTCTCTGTTGAATGGCCACTCCTGAAGCCTGACTGGTTAGGATCCAGTTGGTTGTTCTGTGTAAGAAATAATGATACCTGGTTAAAAACAACTCGTTTGAGTGTTTTTGCTATGAAATGAAGGAGAGAGACAGGTCTGTAGCTATCTGTAAGTGAAGTGTTTAACATAGGTTTTTTGAGCAGTGGGGTTACCCGGGCCTGCTTGAATGCAGTGGCGAAGGTGCCTGTGGGAAGAGATGTGTTGATGATGTGTGTGAGTGCTGGTAAAAGTGTAGGGGAGATTGCTTGGAGAAGGTGTGAGGGGATTGGGTCTAGTGGGCATGTTGTAGGATGGCTGGAGAGGAGAATTTTTGATACTTCTGCCTCAGTGAGGGGACAGAAGGAGAAGGGGGAAGTTTTAGGCGTGGATGCGGTTGGTTTGAGTTTGTGTGTGTGTGTGGAGCTGAGAACTGACTACTGATTGTTCTAGTTTTGTCTGTGAAGAATGTGGCGAAATCTTTATAGAAGTGGTGGGAGGTGGTGGAGGATGACAAAGTAGATAATTTAATGTTTTGAAGAGGTTAAGTGTGTCTGAAGTGCTGTTGATCTTGTAAAAATATAAAGATTTGGCAGTATGGACTTGAGCAGAGAAAGATGAAAGCAAAGACTGATACATACTCAGGTCTGACGTATCTTTAGATTTGCGCCATTTTCTCTCTGCTGTCCTGAGTTTGGACCGATGCTCACAAAGAACATTGGATAACCAGGGGTTAGAAGGGGCAGCCCGTGCTGGCCTGGAGGAGAGAGGACATATATTGTCTAGAGCATAAAGTGTCAGTTGCTGCATTAATGTCCAGAGATGAGAAATGGGTAGGTGAGTTAAGAGTGGAAGACACTACAGAGGAAAGATAGGAGGGTGAAAGGGAGTGCAGGCTTCGGGGTTGGTGGCACACAGGTAGGAAGATGTAGGTTAAATGTAATGAAGAAATGGTCAGAGATGTGTTGGGGTTTTACCAAAATGCTGTCTGTAGTACAATTTACGTGTGTAAATTAAGTCAAGTTGGTTGCCTGATTTGTGCGTGCTTGTAAATTAAAAAGCCCGGTAAATTACCACAACATGGAGTTTTATAGGAGCTGTTACAGTAATCGCATGAGATTCAAACGAGTTATAATTGCATAGTGGGTTGAGTATTTCCAGTTGTCAGAAATTAGCAGACCATTGCCCACACCCCTCCCAACCAGACGAGGGGTGTGAGAGAAAGAGAAGTTGTTAGACAGAGCAGCTGGGGTTGCTGAGTCTTCTGGACGAATCCAGGTCTCAGTCAAGCCCAAGATGCTGAGTGTAGATTGCAAAGAAAAAGCAGAAATTAAGTCAGCTTTGTTGACAGCTGACTGACAATTCCAGAGACCCACAGAAAAAGAAAGAGGTGCAGTAGAAGATGTACAGATAGGATGCAGGTTAGCAAGATTGCGTTGCCGTCTGCGAGTGATGTTAGAGCGTTGTTGCGAGACAACCGGAATATATTGAAAACACATTATAGAGGTGGAATGAAGAGGACAGAAAGGAGTGTGCAAAAGGAAAAAACTGAGTACTTAAGTGTGTTTTCCGGTTTCGTTGCTCGGTTAAAGTCACGCAGGTAAAGTCGCAGGTCTTTACACTCGCAGGTCTTTACACTCGCAGGTCTTTACACTCGCAGGTCTTTACACTCACATGTCTTTACACTCGCAGGTCTTTACACTCGCAGGTCTTTACACGAGGAGGCTGAACACGAGGGCTGAATGCTTCCAATGACGTTTCTGCCTCAGCTGACAGACAACAAAAAAATACACAGCCACCTGACACTTCAGAGAAAACAGCTGTGGCCGCCTTGATAAATTAGCACACCCAAAAGCCTATAGCAGGGCAGTTGCTTAAATCAAACTAAAGTTCGCATTTAAGTGCAGGAACAGAGCAATATAAATAACAAAAGCTCCTGTGTAATTAGAGTAAAAGATGACTATTACTCTAATTACAAATAAAGTGCAATCAAAAATACAAATTACAACGAAAAATAGCAGTAGAAATGGCTAGAGAACAAAATAAACCTTCTTAGCAGCAAGTAACAATTTAAACAACAGACGCAGAAACAAAGTCTTAAGCAAACTCATGCGCTCCCGCCTGCTCTGCTGACTGATCGCTTCTCCCAATGTTTCCAATGTACAATGTTTCCATTGTAGTTTGTGCAAATTTTTCGAATTTATGCACATCTTGGCATTTCCATCCACATAAAATCACATAAAAGTCACATAAAAATAGGTGCATGGAAACCTAGCTAGTGTCTTGTTATCTTGCAGAATAATTCTGTTCTGTAATTTGTGGAATTTACAGGTGCAGTAAGCGATTCCTGAGAAACGCAGGTGATAGTTAAAATTGCCAAAACAAACAAGCCACTACTCAAAAGGGTCACACCCCTATCATGATATAGATCCTCCCCAAATTCACAAACATGCTATGTGTGGACTGATTACTGATGATTGGCTAGAAGTGTGCTTTGGTGCTCGGGTCGATCTACTTTCAATGGTGTTCTCAGAAATTGCTTACTGCACCTTTAAGGATGTGGCACTCAAAGACATGACTTCAAATACAGTAGAATGTAAAAAATAAACAAAACTCTAGATGGAGGTGACACTTAGCAACAGCATAGCAACGCCCTGGAACCCTCAGTTGAGTTTCATCAATCACAGTTGCCCAGAAAATGTTAAAATAAATATTAAGGTAAAAATGTTATACATATTAAAGGGTTTATTATTTGTTTTATTTATTTTTATTTATCTTTTTTTATTATTATTTTGTACTGTTCTCTGAGGTCCACTTATAATGTTATCAAGATTTTTACATCAAAAAGCATAATTTAGAAGTAAGGTAGAACGTGTTTTTTTGCAGTGAGAGGCGCCTTTTTTAAAATTGTTTTCTATTGGGAGTGAGCGTTTTGCACGCTTTTTATGCGCCCTGGGCGCATCGTGTTTTTGAAGTTCTGCGCTCTGAGTGCCTGAAGTTGAAAAAAAAGCAACTCTGAGCAGAAAAGTGCCCGACGTCATTTGCGTATTTTTTGGGCGGGGATGCTACAACAGATGATGTAGAAGCAGGTGTTGATCTTCTTCTGTGGAGGCAGAGCTTATCCACACTATTAAATCATAGAGTAGAACACTCCACATGTAATTTTGGCAGACTGGCTTCAGTATAAGCTGTTTTTTAGACTAACAAGACTTGCAGGATGTTTTATAGGACAATGACCTTTTATATGTCAAAAGATCAAGGTAATTTTGATTTCTCAGTTCATGAACCCTTTTATTTTTTTTAAAATAATAAATAAACAATAAAAGATAGAATAGATAGAGCTAGTGTTAGAGGGTTATTATTATTCTTTTATAATAATTAAAATAATTTTTTAATAATTTCACTTACTCATATTGGTGTTGTACACATTTAATTCAATTATTTTATTTAGTACTATTAGTATGTCAGTGGAATGGAAGCAAACAGGATGAAATAGGATCATAAAGGATCTAGAACCAGGTTTTGCTTGAAGTCCAACTGTGCTGCCTGTCAGAGCACTCTGACTTATTTAGCTTTTTCTCGTTTCAGGAATATGGTTAAAGTCTACATGATTCAAAGGAATTTCTATATGAAAAGCCTGAGATATTCAGGTTAGCAGCACAGGCAAATTTATCATCCATTAGACTGGCATTAATAATCATTTGAACAACAAGTACCAAAACAGTACCATGACCATGCAGAAAAAAACCATCTTTCTTAAACATGTAAAATTAAGTCCAAAAATCCATAAAATCCATGCTTCAAGAAATGAGATGAGGAACTTCAATAAGAAGAACAAATTACCAAATGGTGCAGTACAATCAATAAGGAAAGACATGTTGTACAATCCAATCCAAAGAATACTGTGAAGTGCGCTGAATCAATCTATGTGTTGGACATATTCATAACAAACTGGTGAAGTAAAGTGCAACCTATTGATCAGTCATATACCGTATGACTCAAAGCTTTTTTTTTTTTTTTTTAATTAGAAGGACTAGCAGTTTTGAGTCTGATTTGATGCTTTGGAACCTTTGTTCTCATTTGAATGGCTCCTCAATTCTGCACTCAACAGCATGTGTCTGTCAGCTCACCGTCCGCAGGGTGGATATATTCCCTTTATAGTCATTCTCTTATGCACCATAAAATTTGTACTGCACAGTTTTCATCGTAAGAAAGGATTTAATCATTCAAATAAATTTAAGCATTCAAGGTTCTTAATCATTTGAATGGGTAACTCTAATCTTAAATACTTACCACTTAAATATCTATACCAACAGTCAAAAGTTTGTCAGTCAGTAAGATGTTTTTAAGGAGGTTTCTTCTGCTCACCAAGCCTGCATTTATTTGATCCAAAGTACAGCAAAAGCAGTAATTAAAAAAAAAAAGTTTACTATTTAAAATAACTGTTTTCCATTTGAATGTATTTTAAAATGTCATTTATTTCTGTGATTTCAAAGCTGAATGTTTAGCATAATTACTCCAGTCACATGATCCTTCAGAAATCACTCTAATATTCTGGTTTGCTGCTCAAAAAACATGTATTATTATGTTGAAAACAACTGAGTAGAATTTTTTCATGTTTCTTTGATGAACAGAAAGTTCAGAAGAACAGCATTTAAAAATATGGAGTCATGTGACTGTCACAAGTTCACCATCCCAGTCACCACCCCAGACCGTGACACCCACCTGAACACCCACCTTCTTAAAAAAAAACAACAAAAAAAAACATTAAAAATCTTACTGTTCAAAAACTTTTGACTGGTAGTGTATATACATATATATATATATACATATACAAACACACACATACATACAGTTAGGTCCATATATTTTAGGACACTGACACAATTCATTTTGGCTCTGTATGCCACAGAACAGAATTAAAGTGCCCCTATTATGGATTTTTGAAAATGACCTTTCATGCAATGTTTAACACAGCTCTAAGTGAATGAAAACATCCTGCAAAGTTTTAAATCTGAAAGTGCACCGTGTATGAAGTTATTGTCTCTCAAAAGAAAGAGTCGACTCTGAATCATTGAAACGAGTCGTTAAAACGAATCCCAAGCCGTTTCATATTGACAGCAACATGAAACATTAGCATATTGCCCAACCACTTGTTGGTCTTTTTGCGTTGGACTGAATGAAAATGCAAATTCATTCTTTGCCACTAGGTGCCGCTTTTGGAGTGGTAAAATAGCGGTTTCCCCGGTAACGCTGTACACAAAGCAGCACTGCGCTCACAAACGCTGCTTTATCAGGCATTACAGGTGAGTTGAAATGAAAATGAGGCCAATTGGACCAATCACCGCAGATTAGCGTCATGCAAAGAAGGGGTTTGGAAAAATTAATCGTTGAGCGAATCCTTTAGGAGTCGTTGAGCAAGTAAGGTAAAAATAAATGCATATTATAAGACAATGAAAGTGTTTTTTTTACCTTGCATGCATTTCCACCTGTTGTTGGGGACTCCCAAAACCAAAATATGAACCTTTCATTACACATAATAGGGGCACTTTAAAAAAAAAAAAGAAAGATGACAATGAAGTGCAGACTTTAAGCTTTAATTCAAGTGACTGAACAAAAATATAACATAAAATGCTTAGGAATTACAACCATTTTTTTTGCAGCGCTGAACTCATACGTCATTCCCCCGGAGCTACTTCCGTGTACAACTGTGAGCGCAAGCTACATTAAAGTGATTATTACGTTTTGAATATGGATATTTTTCTTATAAAAACACATCGATTCGCTGCAGAGGGCCTTTGTTCACACCCGGAGCCGTGTGAGACACTTTTTTTTTTAATGGATGGGCACATTTTATTTAACTGCTTTTGGACAGATGCATGTAACACCTGCTGAGTGCCATGAAACAGCTTGAAAGATCAAAGACAATTTTTTTATATAACTCTGGATTCGTCTGAAAGAAGAAAGTCATATACACTTAGGATGATTTGAGGGTGAGTAATTTATGTGCTAATTTAAATTTTTGGGTGAACTAACCCTTTAACCTGCCTTAAGTCTGGAAACCATGGACATCACCAGAGACTGGGTTTCCTCCTTTGTGATGCTTTGCCAGGACTTTACTGCAGCTGACTTCAGTTGTTGTTTGTTCGTGGGTCTTTCTGCCTTTAGTTTTGTCTTCAGCAAGTGAAATGCAGCTCAATCGGGTTGAGATCAGGAGATTGACTTGGCCATTGCAGAATATTACAAGTTTTTTTACCTATAAAAACTCCTGGGTTGCTTTTGCTGTATGGTTTGTGTCATCGCCCATTTGTACTATGAAGTGCCGCCCAATCAACTTTGCTCCATTTGGCTGAATCTGGGCAGACAGTATATCCCTGTACAGTTCAGAATTAATCCGGCTACTTCTGTCTTCTGTCACGTCATCAATAATCACCAGTAACCCAGTGCCACTGGAAGCCATGCATGCTCCTGCCATCACACTGCTCTACCGTGTTTCACAGATGATGTTGTATGCTTTGGATCATGAGCTGTTCCAAGCCTTCTCCATACTTTTATCTTCCAGTCATTCTGGTACACGTTGATCTTAATTTCAGCCGTCCAAAGAATGCTTTTCCAGAAGGGGTCTGGCTTTTTAGATGTTTTTTTGGCAAAGTCTAATCTGGCCTTGTTTGCACCTTGTGGTGAACCCTCTGTATTTGCTCTGGTGAAGTCTTCACTTGATTGTAGACTTTGACAGTGAGACGTCTACCTCCTGGTGAGTGATCTTCTCTTGGTTGGATGTTGTGAAAGGGTTTTTCTTTACCATGGAGAGGACCCTCCGATCATTCACCACTGTTGTCCTTTTTATGTTGCTGAGCTCACCAGTGCGTTCTTTTTTCTCAGAATGTTTCAAACTGCTGATATGGCCACTCCTAAAGTTCCTGCTATCTCTCTGATGGATTTGTTTTGTTTTTGAAGCCTAACAATTGTCTGTTTCACTTGTATGGAGAGCTGCTTTGACCGCACAATGTGGGTTCGCAGCAACAGCTTCCAAATGCAAATGGCACACTTAGAATAAACTTAGAATCAACAGTTAGCCCATATTCTAACTGTAAATTGAATATGTTTTGGTAAGCAGCTAAAAGAATAAAAATTGTCCCCGTGTCCATGTACAGTGGGGAAAAAAAGTATTTAGTCAGCCACCAATTGTGCAAGTTCTCCCACTTAAAATTATGAGAGAGGCCTGTAATTTTCATCATAGGTATACCTCAACTATGAGAGACAAAATGAGAAAAAAATCCAGAAAATCACATTGTAGGATTTTTAAAGAATTTATTTGCAAATTATGGTGGAAAATAAGTATTTGGTCAATAACAAAATTTCATCTCAATACTTTGTTATATACACTTTGTACCTATGATGAAAATTACAGGCCTCTCTCATCTTTTTAAGTGGGAGAACTTGCACAATTGGTGGCTGACTAAATACTTTTTTGCCCCACTGAATGTATATAACATGTCCACTGGAGGCAAGCGTAGTGAGAACCCAAGTGCAGCTTTATTTAATCCAAAAAGTGTCCAAACAATAAACAAAGGCTTGACTTGACTTGACATGAACAGACATAGCATGAGCAGACTTGACATAAACAAAACCAAGAACTCACCAACAGAGGTTACAGGGACAATACTCGACAAGAGACAATGGCAGCATGAGGGCTACTTATACCAAACACTTAGGGTCACATGACAAGAATCAACCAATGAGCAAACAGAACTGAGAACCACATGACAGGACAATAACCAGTGAGGAACAAGACACATGACTTGAACAACCAATCACAACATGACACATACACAGGGCAGAAATACATGAGGGCAAGGGAAGCATGACACCAACAGCATGAATCAAATTACAAAATAAAAGACATGAAAACAATAACATGAAACAAAACCCAAAACAGACATTACATATCCCCCTCTAAGGGCTGCATCTGACGCCCTAGTGAAACACCCACTCTAAAAAATATATACAAAACCCAAAGAGTCCAGGGGTCTGGTAGAGCAGAAGGAGAACTGGGGGAGGGATGGAGGGCCAGGCCCGTGAAGGGGAACAGGACCTGGATCATGGGTCAATGGTAGAACTAAGCTGTGGAGCAGTGGCAGGCCTGGGGCATGGAGCAAAGGTAGGCCTGGGCCATGGAGAAGAGGCGGACCTGGACCATGGAGCCTTGGAGCACCTGTACCGTGGAGCAGAGGCAGACAATGAAGCAGTGGAGGACCTGGACCGTGGAACCATGGAGGACCTGGACCATGAAGCAGTGGCTGACTGTGGAACCATGGAGGTCCTGGGCCATGGATCAGAGGCAGAGGAGCATGGCAGAGCAGGGAGCCATGGCGGAGCAGACAGAGCAGGACGGCGAGTGGTGCCGGCAGAGCAGGAAGCCATGGCGGTGCAGGCAGAGCAGGGAGCAAGGATGGAGCAGGAAGCCAGGGCGGATCCGGCAGAGTTGATGACCGCCTCAGTGGGGCCGATGGTACAGGGAACCACCACAGCGGATCAGGCGAGACTGGAACACAGAGCATAGAGAGGTTAACAACAGCCTCTATGGCCATAACAGGACAAGCAGAGAGTTCATGGATGAACCCCTTGGCAGTTACAGGACAGGCAGAGAGTTCAGAAATGGACGCCGCCACCTCTGGAGGTTCTGCAGCGGACGCTGCCACCTCTGGAGGTTCTGCAGCGGACGCCGCCACCTCTGGAAGCACTAAAGTGGATTTGTGGAAATTAGAGGCCTCTGAGGCAGACTCGTGGACAGAAGAGGCCTCTGGGGCAGACTCGTGGACAGGAGGGGCCTCTGGGGCAGACACGTGGACAGGAAAGGCCTCTGGGGCAGACACGTGGACAGGAGAGGCCTCAGGAGCAGATTCATGGACACGAGTGGCCTCTGAGGCAGATTCATGGACAGGAGAGGCCTCTGGAGCAGACTCGTGGACAGGAGAGGCCTCTGGAGCAGACTCGTGGACAGGAGAGGCCTCTGGAGCAGACTCGTGGACAGGAGAGGCCTCTGGAGCAGATTTATGGACAGAAGAGGTCTCTGGGGCAGACTCGTGGACAGGAGAGGCCTCTGGGGCAGACTCGTGGACAGAAGAGACCTCTGGGGCAGATTCGTGGACATGAGAGGCCTCTGGAGCAGACTCATGGACAGGAGAGGCCTCTGGAGTGCAGTGTGCAGCCCACACGCTCAAAATGGTGACCACCATTACAGGAATGGCAGCAGAGGGTGGCAGGACCTCTAAGATGGCTGGGCTTGAGAGCGCTGACATCATCGGGATGCCTGCAGCTCTCACTGACATCAGTGGTCAGTCCATCACGCTAGTAATCAGTCTTTTCAGTCCTAACCCAAGCTCCACATCTGCAGGTACTATAGCACCCCGGCCGGCTTGACGTGACGTGAGCAGGATCTGGCTTGGCCGGCTTGACATGGAAATGCTCTGATGTGGTGGGTACTGCAAGATTCCACAAAACCCACAGTGTATAATGAGCCACACAACAGCAGGGCATGATCAATATATTGCTCCAGAGACCAGAAGATCTTTCCACCAGGAAGCCATGAACAAATGGGTTTGTTTAATCCATGACGAAAAATGTCTTTGAGCGCCACGTCATTAAAATCCACATGTTTGGAAAGGGTCAGAAAGCAAAAGACTTCTGGGTTCATTTTTTTGTGGCCAAGTATTCTGTAACAAGTCCACTGGAGGCAAGCGTAGTGAGAACCCAAGTGCAGCTTTATTCAATCCAAAAAGTGTCCAAACAATAAACAAAGGCTTGACTTGACTTGACATGAACAGACATAGCATGAGCAGACTTGACATAAACAAAACCAAGAACTCACCAAGAGAGGTTACAGGGACAATACTCGACAAGAGACAATGGCAACATGAGGGCTACTTATACCAAACATGGAGGCAAGCGTAGTGAGAACCCAAGTGCAGCTTTATTCAATCCAAAAAGTGTCCAAACAATAAACAAAGGCTTGACTTGACTTGACATGAACAGACATAGCATGAGCAGACTTGACATAAACAAAACCAAGAACTCACCAAGAGAGGTTACAGGGACAATACTCGACAAGAGACAATGGCAACATGAGGGCTACTTATACCAAACACTAAGGGTCACACAACCAGAATCAACCAATGAGCAAACAGAACTGAGAACCACATGACAGGACAATAACCAATGAGGAACAAGACACATGACTTAAACAACCAATCACAACATGACATATACACAGGGCAGAAATACATGAGGGCAAGGGAAGCATGACACCGACAGCATGAATCAAATTACAAAAGAAAAGACATGAAAACAAGAACATGAAACTAAACCCATAACAGACATTACAATATATATATATATATATATATAAGTCTGCATTTATTTGATCAATAATTAAGAACAAAAATTAATATTGTGAAATATTACTACAAATTTCAGCAGCCATTACTCCAGTATTCAGTGTCACGTGATCCTTCAGAAATCATACTAATGTGCTGATTTGCTGCTCAAGAACTATTACTGTTATTTTTTTATTAAATTAATGCTCGCTGAAATAAAAAAAAATAAGAATAATTTTTACTGACCTTAAATGTTTGAATGATAGTGTAATTTAGCAAACCAAAAATTTCAATTAGCTACAAATCAAAGTCTGATTGGAGTCTGTAGGTGAAAAGCATGGAACAGTAGTCTGTAATTTCATATAATTAAGTAATTGGACTGTGTGCATTCTTGTGGTAGCATGAGTTTTGTTATGACAACAGCTCCAGAGTGATTAGTTACATGGCATTTACTCAGATGATTGCTTTAAAAACAAACGTGTGTAGAACTGAGCACCTATGAGCAAAAACAGAAGATATCCAATTATGTATTTCCAGCAACTGCTATTGAGATACTCTCAAGTAGTCTGAGCTTCTTTAACAAATTGTATTAAATCCATTCTAGACAATTTCAAAAATGTTCCCCTCAAATCAGAGCAGAAAATGCATAATTACTTTTGAAAGTAATGCATTACAATATTGTGTTAATCCCTTGCAAATGCACAAGTCTTTTCACACCAAAAGTGTCATGAATAAGCCTCAGGCTGAAGAAAATGTAAATTCACATCTGTACCATAAACGCAGCTCAGACAAACCCTTCTGTGCTGCCATTCAGGGTTGCATGAAATATAAGATGCAAGAGAAGAAAGTTCAATACTCTTCAGCAATTTTTTTTTATATTATTAGCATGGTTGACTTGGATGAGCGAAGGTCAGCAGCACAAACACTGGTTAATAAAATAGGATTAAATGCATAATAGTCCAGGTGATATGTGCAAAATTTGAGGTGATATGTTCACTTTTTCATAAAAGCATAAAGCTTGGTACAGTTGTACAGGTTAGGGCCCTGAACATTTTCAGAAACGGAGCCATTGCAAAAACACCTCGTGGTTGCCATGGTGACCATTTTACTTTCCACCATAACCAAATTATGTATTTTGTGTCATATCAGTATCTGAGCATCATAGTATCACATCATTTACAAAAGTCCATATTATGGCTATTAATTTTTTTCTTTCTTTGAAAATGAACTAATATTTGATTCAGTAGTACAATAAAAGATTGCTTTAATTAATTAATTATTAATTTGTTACATGTGTAGCACCACTACATATTGATATTGAATTTATGTCAGTGTGTTATGTAAGAATGGAAATTGTATTAAGATGATCAAGTTGTATATCTTGATTAGTAATACCATGATGTTCTTTTGACTCCATTTCCTATAATGCTGTGCTGGAATAAAGTTTTATTTCCTGTTTTTTTTCTTTCTGTCTGCTGATTTTCTTCATGAATGATGATTTCATATGTATATAAGGGGCTAGGAACCAATGTGTGGACGGTTGTGCTTCCCGGAAACTTTTCCAATTGACGGACTTCTAGTTTACCAGGTGGATATCCTCGTTTGCAGCTAATGCCTCGCTGGCAGGATTTACTTGTGTTTTTTTGGAGTGTTTCGTGACTGGACCTTTTATTACAATGCTGCACCAAGGACTGGGGTACATTTGTCTGAGACTAACCAAATTCATGGTAAGAGATACGCGATTCAGCTGTTTATGCAAATATTATGGGGACTATTTTAATTACGAACCGGTGGACTTTGTTCATATGGTTGATGAGGGAGATGTAGATATTCTGGGTGTTGGTACAATACACATCTTTTTGCATTAGAAAATGACTGAACTGTTTTTCTCTTTATTTCTCATTTTTAGAGTGTTACAGATTGGTGGCCTGTACGGGGAGGTTGTTAATGTGCAATTGTTGTGTATATTGTTGGGGATTATGGAGAATGTTAATGAGGTAAATGTAGAGCAACATGATAAAGAACAAAAGTCAGATTATTCTGCTGAGGCTTTTGTAACAAGCAGGAGCTCTGCCCATGAAATATCTTCTATGTTAAGTTCATTATATGTTACTTCTGATAGAGATGAGTCCGATGATGATGATGAGACAAGCAGTGTTGTAAATGTTTTGTCACAAACTGAAATGGTGCAAATGAAAACTGAAGTTGTGAATGTAAAAGAACAGATACAAGCTTTAGAAACTAAACTTACTGATGCCGTTAATAGCGCTCTGAATAGAGAGACCAGTTTGAGGCAAATTATCGATATCAGTCTCTCCACGTTAGAAGAGAAAATGTAATCCGGGTTTGGAAAGGTTGGAAAGAGACCTAGTGAATTGTTTGCTTTGTCGAGATGAAAAATGGGAGAAGAAACTGCTGAAAGTTAAATTCTGTAGTACCCCTACGTCTCCACAGTTACTTATGAGTAGAACCTCAATGTCTCAAACCCATTATGAGCCTGTTACTAATATATCTCAGACTAATACCCCTAACTTGACTGGTCTGGCTGGGGCATCTTCCTTCTGCGCAAATAAGACTAGAGTTTCCTGAATTTGGGGTATTTAAGGAGATTGCAGATGTATTGCATTTTTTTAGAAAGATGTGAAAGCTACCTGGAGGTAAGACCTCTTTCATGGCCTGAGTTGCTTGGCACATTGAGTACAGTTTTAAAAGGTTCAGCCTTGAGTTGGTGGAGGGCGGCCAAATGTAAAGTCTATGATTGGAAATCATTTAAAGAAGCTTTCATGGCAGCCTTTCTTCCTGCAGACTATATGAGTGAAGTGGAGGAAAATTTGAGAATGATGGTGCAGCAACCTGGACAAAAGCTCAGAGACTTTACATATGATTACAGGGCTTTGTGCATAAAATGGAAACCAGAGTTGAGTGAGGAAGAGCTGGTGAACAAGATCCTAAATAACATCAACCCTAAAATAACAGGTTCCTTGAGGGGCACTGTACATTCAGTGGAACAACTAGTTAAGATTGGATCCACGGTGGAAAAAGATTGAATGAGCATAAAAGATTATTGGCAAAAAGTCAATGACCAAGATGGTAAAGACAAGATAAATAAAATAGGCTCTATCAAACCAGTTGCACCAAATGTGTCAGCAGGTCTATCGGTGATTCAGCGCCCTCACCATCGGAATCAAATTAATCCAGCATCACTTTTGGTGGTCCCTATCATACTGAATGGATGGCAGGTTGAGGCTGTGGTGGATACAGGAAGTGCTTTTACCCCGATGCAAGAGGGCCGATGGAAAGAGATTGCCGATATGCCTGATGAAATTCAGAATGTGAAGCAGAACTTTATGATGGCTGATGGCAAGATGCATCAATCAAAGGGACAAGTAGAGCTGAAGTATGACTGGCACCAAGAAAGTGGGAAGGTAAAGGTGTATATAATGGAAGACTCCCACCTGGTCTTTCCAGTTGTTTTGGGATTAGACTTTTTAACTCGTGTGGGTGCCACCTTTGATTTCTCCCAACTCTGTTACAAACTACCCTCTAAAAATGTGACTCTGGTTATCCTTTTATCTGTAGCCAGCAACCATCTTTTATACAAAGATCAGGAAATCAAATGATGAGCTCTTGTCCCCAGAGTAATCTCAGCTTGTATTATCATATAACTAAGGAACAATCTTATTCCTTTTTAAGAACCAGACCGGATGAGCCAGGAATGGTTGAAGGAGATCTGTTCCCTCCCGAGGTGCAGCAGCTGATGCAGGAATGGCCGAATGTGACGTCAGGAAAATTAGGAAAAACGTTGGTAATAAAACATCAAATTCAGAGATCAGATGAAATTCCAGTAAAATCCAGGGCGTATAAGTTTTCAACATTTAAAAAGAAGATTATTGAGGAAGAAGTAGAAAAGATGTTGAAAGAGAACATCATTGAACCCTCTCTCTCTCCTTGGTCGTCACCCGTAGTCCTGGTAGAGAAAACTGACGGAACGTACCGATTTTGTGTTGACTATCGGAAGGTGAATAGTAAAACCATTTCTGATGCATATCCAATGCCCATGATACATGACATCTTGGAGTCTTTAGATGGGGCAACGTGGTTCTCCTCCTCAGACCTGAAGTCAGGTTATTGCCAGGTGGAGATGGCAGAGGATTCTAAGCAGAAAACAGCCTTTATTATGACAGCGGGGCTGTTTCAATTTAAGACCATGCCGTTTGGAGCACGGAACTCATCAGCCACTTTCCAGCGGTTGATGCAGACTGTATTGAGGGAAATCCTTGGAAAAAGCTGTTTTGTGTATATTGATGACATCATCATATTTTCAAAAACAAAAGAACAACATCTAGTCGATTTGAGGGTCATGATGGAGAAATTGTCTAAAGCAGGATTAAGTCTGAACATGAAGAAGTGCCACTTATTTCAACGTCAGTTGAAGTTCTGGGGGCACATAGTGTCAAGCATGTGGTGTGGAGGTGGATCCTGGCAAGACTTAAGCCATCAGCAAATATCCAGTACCAGTTGATATCCTGTCACTACAAAGGTTTCTAGGACTTGTAGGGTGGTATCACAAGTTTATACCTCATTTTGCGGATATTGCTGCACCTTTGAATAGTATGAAGAGGAAGGGAGTGAGCTGGAATTGGACACAGGAATGTCAAGACAGTTTTGAACAACTGAAACGAGCTGTCACAAACCCTCCTGTGCTATCTCAGCCAAATCTGTCACTCCAATTCCAGCTTCATACCGATGCGAGCGATGTGAGGCTAGGTGCTGTCCTTACACAGTGTACTGAAGAGGGGGAGAAAGTGATTGCCTATGCTTCAAGGGAGAATGTTCCAAACCGTCTGGGCTGATGCAGTCAACAGAATCAGAATCACAATCAGAATGAGCTTTATTGCCAGGTATGTTTACACATACGAGGAATTTGTTTTCGTGACAGAAGCTTCCACAGTGTAACAGAATGACAGTGACGGAACAAAAAAACACAGATAATAAAAAATTGAAGAAGTAAAATAAGGAATAAAAAATATACAAATCAACAAATGTTTGTACAAGTATATAACAATAGACAGTTGTATGTACAGGTATATTATGTGCAAATTGAAATGTAGACTGAGTATGTGTGTTAGATAAATAAGTGTATGAGTGACTAAATAGTGTGTGTTCCACAGTTATTGTCAAGTGTTCATGAGATGGATGGCCTGAGGGAAGAAACTGTTCCTGTGTCTGGCCATTCTGGTGCTCAGAGCTCTGTAGCGTCGACCAGATGGCAACAGTTCAAAGAAGGAGTGTGCTGGATGTGAGGGGTCCATAGTGATTCTGCCAGCCCTTTTGCTCACTCTGGATGAGTACAGTTCTTGGAGAGAAGGGAGGGTTGTACCAATGATTCGCGCAGCAGTCCGGACTACCCTACTGAGTTCTACTGAGGTCAGATTTGGTAGTTGAGCTGAACCAGACTGTTATAGAAGTGGGACAGTAATTGAAGTTACAGAACCCAGCCATATGCTGGGAATAGATCTCATGGGTCCTCTTCCTTTAAGTAAGAAAAGAAACACTGTCCTGCTGGTGATTGTTGACTACTATACAAAATGGGTTGAACTTTTTCCCTTAAAAGATAGTACAACACCGAAAATAGTGAAAATACTCAAGGAAGAGATCTTTACTAGGTGGGGGGTACCTCAATATCTTATATCTGACAAGGGGCCGCAGTTAACTTCAAACCTTTAGGTTGAACTGTGTAAAGATTGGGGAGTGGGGCAGAAATTGACAACCAGCTATCATCCCCAAACAAATTTAACCGAGAGAGTAAATAAGACCTTGAAAACTATGATTGCATCATTTGTTGGAGATACGCATTCAAATTGGGATCAGTGGTTACCAGAGCTAAGATTAGCTATTAATTCAGCACATCATGAATCGACTGGTGTAACTCCGGCACAACTAATGCTTGGAAGATCCTTGAAAGGTCCACTTGAAAGACTGTTATATAAACCACCGTCTCCGAGTCAAGCTGCCTATTCACTGCAAGACAGACAAAGAAGATTGGCAGATGAGGTAGCACATAGAGTGGGAATGGAATGTGCCAGACAAGCCAGATATTATAATTCCCAGCATAAAGATGCGCAGTTTAGGCCAGGTGATCTGGTTTGATTCTGTTCTCATCCTATCTCTAGTGCTCCTAACAGGTTTTCAGCCAAGTTTGTGCCTAAATGGGAGGGGCATGCTAGGGTTGAAAAGAAATTAGGGCCAGTCAATTACAGTATAAGATGGGGTTCTCCAGGAAGAGCTGACAATATTAATGTTGTTAATTAGAAAAGGTACTATGGTCCTATTCCTACTATGTCATAAGGGCCTTTCGCACCGCTTTAGTTCCAGAACTAAATATATAGTACTAAAGTACTGGGATGATTTTGCGCGAACTATTTCCCAGTACCATTTAAAGGGTTGCATTCACACCGACAGTGTGTACTAAGAACCGGTCGACAGCGACGTCATTTGTGCGCGGCGTTCATCAACGGAAACAAAGAAAAACAATGTTAACAACAGGAGGATGGAGGACGCTGTGATCGGAGCTGTTTTTGTTGTGTCTCGCATGTTTCACAATAATGGACATGGACGTAAGCCGGTCGACTGCGACGTCATTTGTGCGCGGCGTTCAACAACAGAAACCAAGAACAACATTAACAACAGGAGGATGGAGGACGCTGTGATCGGAGCTGTGAAAGGCCCTATAGATTGGGGTTGGGAACTATGTAGCACCGCTACATATTAATATTGAATTTATGTCCGTGTGTTATGTAAGAATGGAAATTGTATTAAGATGGTCAAGTTGTATATCTTGATTACTAATACCATGATGTTCTTTTGACTCCATTTCCTATAATGCTGTGCTGGAATAATGTATTATTTCCTGTTTTGTTTCTTTCTGTCTGCTGATTTTCTTCATGAATGATGATTTCATATGTATATAAGGGGCTAGGAACCAATGTGTGGACGGTTGTGCTTCCCGGGAACTTTTCCAATCGACGGACCTCTAGTTTACCAGGTGGATATCCACATTTGTAGCTAATGCCTCGCTGGCAGGATTTACTTGTGTTTTTTGGAGAGTTTCGTGATTGTTTGGACCTTTTATTACAATGCTGCACCAAGGACTGGGGTGCATTTGTCTGGGACTAACCAAATTCATGGTAAGAGATACGCGATTCAGCTGTTTATGCAAATATTATGGGGAATATTTTAATTATGAACCGGTGGACTTTGTTCATATGATTGATGAGGGAGATGTATATATTCTGGGTGTTGGTACAATACAAATAGAAAATGACTGAACTGTTTTTCTCTTTATTGATGTAACCTCATTCATTTTTAGAGTGTTACACATGTATATAGGCCTAGCGCTTTTCTGTGTATTCTAAGCGCTTTACATGAATCTCCTCAACCACCACCAATGTGCAGCATCCACCTGGATGATGCGACGGCATCTATATTGCACCAGAATGCCCATCACACACCAGCTTAACTAATATTTTAAAAGATTGTTTTCAAGAATACAATTTTTTTATTTCAGAGATATAAAAAAATATAATCAAGTAAGTGTATTTTTCCATACCTCTCAGGCAGAGTCAGGTAGGCGGTAGTATGTTTCCAATACATTCTTGTTCTCTCTCAACAATGCTCTAACATCACATGCAGACGGCAACGCAATCTTTCTAAGCTGCGTCCTATCTGCACCTCTTCTGCTACACCTCTGTCATTTTCTGTGGGTCTCTGGAATTGTCAGTCACCTGTCAACAAACTTCGTTCTGGCCATTGCTTCTCAGTGTACTCTTAGTATCTTGGGCTTGACTGAGACCTGGATTCGTCCAAAAGGCTCCGCAACCCCTGCTGTTCTCTCTAACAACTTCCCTTTCTCTCACACCCCCGTCAGGTTGGAAGGGTACTGGTCTTCTCATTTCTAATAATTGGAAATACTCAACCCACTCTTCCCTGTACAATAAAAAAGTCTTTTGAGTTTCATGCTATTATGGTAACCGCTCCTATTAAACTCCATATTGTAATGATTTATCGCCTTCCTGGTCAACTGGGCACCTTTATAGAGGAGCTGCATAGGCTGTTGTCCTCATTCTCTGTGTATGGCAGTCCACGTGTAGTCTTTGGTGACTTCAAAATCCATCTGGAGAAGCCTTACACTGCAGACTTCCACTTCCACTCCTAGCTTCATTCGATCTCAAATGGCTTACCACCAAAAGCACTAACAAATCAGGCAACCAGCTTGACTTAATTTACACATGCAGTTGTATCACAGACAGTATTTGGTAAAACCTTTAGACATCTCTGCACATTTCTTTATTACATAACCTACATATTACTACCTATGTGCCACCAATTCCTCTACCAGTTACTTTTAGGCAAAACCTACACTCCATTTCACCCTTCCATCTTTCCTTTGTAGCGTCATCCTCTCTTTCCTCACCCACCCATCTCTCATCTCTGGATGTAAATTAGGGCTGCACGATAAATCGCATGCGATATTTAACGCGCATCTTATCAGTAGAGCTGGTTCTGTAATCAGCGGTAAATCTCCATCACGTGCATGCTTTCACATTGAGCAGCATTAACTACACAGAGCCTTTGTTCACTGACGAGCTGCGCAAAACCACGATCATATTCGCGTGATTTTTTTGCGCACCTCGTCAGTGAACAACGGCTCTGTGTAGTTAATGCTGCTCAATGTGAAAGCACGCATGTGATGGTGATTTACCGCTGATTACAGAACCGGCTTTCTGACAAGATGCACATTAAATATTGCATGCGATTTATCGTGCAGCCCTAGTGTAAATACAGCAACTGACACTTTATGATCCACTTTAACTTCTTGTCAAGACAATATCTGTCTAGACAGGCCAGTGCATAATACCCCTTCTAACCTAAAAAGTTGCCCCATGTATCATCATCTTTACTGTATTTTTGCTGTGCAGTCTTTTGGGTGGCTCACCAATGTACTAAATTTCTCAAATACAAAAAATTAAGTAGGCTTGACCAAATTTTTTTGTGGAGAGAAGAATTTATTGAAGATAGTAGTGTAGCAGTTCTTCAATAGCAATGTTAGCATGTCTTCCTTCAAAAATAAATGTACCCTTGTATCAATCCTAGCTTCTCCCAAAGTTCTGTCTGTAGGACATAATTTTATACCTGAAGACAAAAGGACTAGAAACAATATTGTTAGGATCTTCCCGCTGGAGATCCTGCAATCTACAAGACGTTCCTGAGGAATGCTGTTCCTTTGTTATTCTAATGGTATGGACCATTTGGTTCACACCTTTTATAGACACAGTTGCATTATTTCTTTCACAGAATGATCAGGTTTCGGCAGCAGCCATTCAACTGAGACTGCTTTGCTGTCGGTCGCTGTAGCCCTGCAGATAGTGAAAGCTGATTCCAAATAATCAGTTCTTATTCTGCTGGATATATCTGCCACTTTTGACACTGTGAATCATCAGGTTATCCTGTCTGCCATCACTGGATCTGCATGCCACTGGTTTCAATATTATCTCACAGGTAGGTCTTTCAGGGTTTCCTGGGGAGGAGAGGTATCCAAAGAACATGAACTGGCCATAGGGTTTCCTCTGGGATCAGTTCTTGGACCCCTCCTCTTCACAATATACACTACATCACTGGGACCCATTACACAGGCACATGGTTTCTCCTAACATTGCTATGCTGATGACACACAGCTCTATCATTAATTTCAACCAGACAATCCAATAGTAGCTGCATGGATCTCAGGCTGCCTGGCAAACATCGCGGCATGGATGAAGGAACATCACCTGCAGCTCAACCTGGAAAAGACTGAGCTTCTCATTTTCCCTGCCACTTTCGACTCTACAGCATGATGTCATCATCCTGCTAGGTTCATCAAAAATTATTCTTTGGTGACCAGCTGACCTTCAAGGACCATATTGTAAAGACAGCTCGATCATGCAGGTTTGCATTGCACAACATCAGGAGGATCAGTCCATTCCAAACAGAGCATGCTGCACAACTTCTTGCCCAGGCCTTTGTCATTTCTAGGCTGGACTATTGCAATGCTCTTCTAGCTGGACTTCCATCATTGGCATCAAACCTCGACAAATGTTTCCGAATGCAGCGGCACGACTACTCTTCCATGAGCCCAAAATGGCCAATTTCACACCTCTCTTTATCTCCCTGCACTAGCTACCGGTTGCGGCTCGCATCAAGTTCAAGACATTGATGTTTGCGTACAGAACAGCCACAGGCTCAGCACTCTCCTACTCCCTCCTCACTCTTATGAATCTACATCCCCTCCAGAAGCCTGAGATCTGTAAGTAAGTGATGACTTCTGGTAACATCACAGAGAGGCATTTTCATTTACCTTTCCTGGCTGGTGAAATGATCTTCCCACAATCGCAGTAATTAATAGAACACCCAACATATTATCTGTCAGCAACACTAATTTAATCCCATACCCGACCCATTTGACATAAAAACTGGGACCCCACACCTGCATTAAATCTCCTACATGAGGTAGACAAAACTCATTTATTAACCTTTATTCAAATTGTGAACAGATTAAATACAGAAAACAAACAAAGAGCGCTTCCTTTAATATAATCACTACAGCTGTCAATTAGTGGCAGCGCGATTAGCTACATTGCTCAGCGTGTACTGGACCGAGTCTAAATAGTCTTGGTTATTGGACCCGCAACCCGCCCGTGCTTGTCACCGTCTGGCCCACACTCACACCACACCCTACACATAAATATTATTCCACCCATTACATCAAATATTAGCGATTCATCTCCATGTACCTTCCCGCATGCAGGACTCTGGCTTCCCCCTTGTGAACGACATGATGGACAACTCTGGCCCCAGAGAGTGATTGTAAATTAAGTGTAGCGTCTGGACCAATCAGACACACCATTTTTCATTTGATTTAACAAATCAATTATTCATTAGACTAACAAATAATCACAGACCCCTCACCCAATAAGCATGCTGGGTGCCAGGATGTCTGCGAACGACAACAGGCCTCTGATTCCATGGCAACCAATGCTGATATCACTGGTTTTATTGCCCAAAGGAATGCGGATAGATAAACACACTCATTTTCCTCATAAGACAGACACATAATGCCAAAATAAATGGACTGTTCTTTAATTAATTCATAGGAAAACATTTCTTTGAATGAACACGCATATCCTTCAGGTCATTGTGTATGTTGTTACTGTCCTTGTATATTGTCTTTTATATTGTATACTGTTTTACTGTGTCACTGAATTAACCATTAACTGTTCACCTGATTGTGTTGCCGTCTGTGTGTGATGTTAGAGCGTTGTTGAGAGAGAACAATAATGTATTGGAAACATACTACCGCCTACCTGACTCTGCCTGAGAGGTAAGGGAAAAATACACTTACCTGAAATATATGATAGTATTCTTGAAAAAATCTTTTAATGTATTATTGAATAAAATATTAGTTAATTATCAAAGAAAGAAAAAATTAATAGCCATATGGACTTTTGTAAATGCTGTGATACTGTGATGCTCAGATACTGTTATTTCCTTCTCACATTGCTGATTTCACCATTAACTCTTCACCTGAACAGTTTATGTTGTTGTATATGCTATCGTAATCCTTGACCATCAAAACATAGGGGTAGACATCACCTTTTCTGTGTTATCATGTTTGGTTCAGGAGCTATGACACAAAATATATAATTTGGTTATGGGAAAGTAAAATGGTCACCATGGCAACCACAAGGTGTTTTTGCAATGGCTCCATTTCTGAAAATGTTTAGGGCCGCAAACTATACAAGTGTACCAAGTTTCAAACTTTTATGAAAAAGTGAACATTATTTTCACATATCACCTGGACTATAAAAGGATATTAGTATTTAATTATTGCATGTTTGCGTCACATTCTGAGTTTGCATTTCACTGTTTGTAATTATTTTGAGGAATGCTGAATCTGTTTTTGTGCAGGTGAGATGAGTAAATGCATGTTCAACTACATCATGTTCACACAGAGCACACAACGCATCTGCACTTCAGATTTATCTCAATATCGCAACACAAGAGCTGTCAGTCAATACATATGAAAACAAAGTAACTGCCGTTACTTACTTGAAAATTACTCCGATATTTTCTTGTAAATTTTCTTCTTTCTTGTAAATAAGTAATGTGTTACTAGTTACTTTAAAAAGTAATCTGATTATGTAGCTCACATTACTTGTACTGTGTGTTACATTCCCTCCTACACTGGTTATTATAACGTCACAGTGTGCTTTAAAAGGCCCAACATAAAATCATCCCTAGAGAAGAAGTGTAACATGTATAAATGATTACCACCTTGTGGTGCAGCACAGGAAGGCGCAGGTGTTAAGATGGGAAATGTAACTTTGTCGACAAAACAAAATATGAAAATGTTGATTACAGAGCGCCAGACTGGTTGAGAGCGGTGGAGGTTGGCAGCACTTAATTCAACAGGTTTATAATTGCAGGGACACATTTTTACAAGCGTAATGAAGGCTTGTAAAAATGTTTCCAAATTCTGGGCTGGATGATTTGGTTTATTGCTGCCTTCAAGTCATGTGCAGTGATCGTGTTTACAAGATGAGTGCACACGAACACCGCCACAAAGTCGTAATTACCAGAAACTCTCGATTTCAAGTGGAATCTGAAATACTGTGATATCCAGTTACTTGCACATGAATGATCAAGCAAAGTTATGTTTACCCATAAGAAAAGCATGCTGTGATGTTGTGACATTGGAAAGCATCGCTACTCTTTCCCTGTCTGTCACTGGAATCATCACAACCAATATATTGTTTGTGCTGATAAACCATTTGCAAGGGATTTTTTTCATATAATTCAACTTGCGCTTTGCTTTTGGGCACCTAACAAGTCCATTCATCATATTCTCAATGTTAAAGTCATAATGCAGTGTATGTAAGCAGCAACAGATCTTTCTTCCTTATTGTGATGTATTAGCAAAAAAAGAAAATAAAAATATGCACAGATGAATGGCTCACAATAAGATCTAACATGCATTTAGAAAATAGATTTTCATTGCTGACTTTATCATCATGCTTGCTGTATTTTGAGGTGATGGGAGAGTGAGTTCACTCTCACTACTTTCTATAATTTACATTTAGTCATTTAGCAGATGCTTTTATCCAAAGCGACTTACAAATGAGGACAATGGAAGCAAACAAAAGGGCAATGATACGCAAGCGCTATAACAAGTCTCAGTTTTACAGATTTTAATTTTATTTTACCACAGTATTAATGGTTAAAATATGTTTGTGTATTTAAGTTTTAAAATATAATACAAGTAATAAAAAATATTCACTCACTTAAATCATTAAGATTAAGCATGCAGCATGTTAAGATTTATGTGTCTGCCATGTAATATGTATAGAAAGAGTCCGGACTTTATACAAAAATCGCTATTTCATCTTTGTTTTTTTTAGTCATGATGGCCGGCACTTTGTTTTCTTTGGAACTGTTGCTAAGAGAAGTTGATTTAGAAAAGTTTGTGAAACAAAATGGTTGTGTGTTGATATTTGTTATTTATTACAAGTTGACTGTTATTTATTACATGTTCAGTTTAGCTTATTACTTTTATTAGTTTAGTCCTAGTGGGCCAATATGTCTGGCATAGTTTACACCCCGTTGAATAATGCTATGATTTATACAAATTGTTTATCAATAACATTTATTTCTAAATCATAATTAATCATATATCTTGTATTGCAGATGTGTTCAGTTATTCTCCCAAAGATACAGCCGTATAAAGAGTATTTGGCAGGTTGTCCTTAATTTGTTTTGTTTGCTTGAATCTGTGATATTTTAGAGTCATTATACAGACAGTCGATCTCAAAACGCAGACACTTGCAGGTGCTCTTGAAGGCAGCAACTCTTTGAGCTCTGACTTTCTGAGTCAAGGGAATGTCAGTAAATAATAATGGTGAAGCTGACTGCGTTTGGTCATAATCAATGTTTAATTCATTCATTCTTATCCTCATACTGGAATACTGCAACAGAGATGAGAGAAGCTGCTTGAGGCAAATACAGACAGCCAAGAAATGCTTTGGAAGTTTGTTTAAACAGAGAGGAGCTCTCAGACCCTTAAGGATGCTGTGGAAGCAGAATTAAACAACTACCTGCTAACACCTTCCACAGACAAACAGCAAGATCCACTTGTATGGTGGAAAACAGTGAAAGTCTTGCCAAGCTTGCCCGCAAGTATCTGTCCATTCCTGCTACGAGTTCCCTCTCAGAGAGGCTTTTCAGTGAAAGAGGCAACATTGAAACTAGCCAACTTTCTTGTCTTAAACCACTGGTGGATAGACTGATATTCTTGACCAAAACCTTGAAGCTTGAGTGAGCAATGCTTACAGATGCCTAAAAAACCCAAATGACTATATTTAGAAAATTATGCAAAAGTTATGAGAAAAAAATATTAAGATTTATCTGACAAGCACGGTTTAGGCAGGACCCAGATTTTTATATATATATATATATATATAAAATTTTGTTTCATCTTGATTTGTTTAGTCATGACGATCAACACTTTGTTTTACTTTGACAATGTTGCTAAGGAAAGTTGATTTGTTTTTAAAGTTTGTGAAACAAAATGGGGTAACTTGCAGTGTCCTTGTTACACATCTTACATGTAGTTTACATGCAAATAACAGTAAATTATTCATAATAACACACTAACCCTAAGCCAAACTATAATCATAAGCCTATTGTCACACCCCTGGACTTTTTGTGCTTTCTTCCCTCATTGCTCCGTGACCTAGTTTCTCCCCATGTTTGATTGTCATTATGACGTGATCCTCCCAGTGCTGGGAATTGTGATCCCAGAAAGCCCTGACGCTCACAAATTCCCACCCACCCTCCCTTTCCTGCCTCCTCCTGTCATTCCTGCTTCAGCTCCGCCACCGCTGTCTCCTGGCAGCCCATCTGCTCACCCTCAGCCCACCATCTGTGCGGTGGATTCGCAGAGGGGCTGCCAGTCTCCACCGCTGGCGTGACTGGAGGATCCCTTGGCTCTGCCTCCAGTCTCTGGGTCCCGGACTCCGCCTCTGCCCATCGACCCAGCGGCTCCACCATGGCTCCTAGCTCCCTCCTCTCCACCGTGGCCCTTCAGTCCATCAGCTCTGCCAGGCTCCCTCGTCCCTCCGGCTCCGTCTTGGTCCGTCGTCGACCATCCGCCGCCTCCACTATGCCTCGTCCCTCTGGCTCTGTCAGGCTTCTCCTTCCCTCCGGCTCCACCTTGGTTCTCTGTCATGCCGGCTCCACCGCACCCTCCGTCGGCTCCACCGTGGGTCACTATCCTGGCTGGGGTCTGGGTCCCACCTGGCTCCTCCTGCTCCAAGTCCCTCCTGTCTTCTCCCTGGCTCCTCCCTCCGCCTGATCCGCCTTGGATCCTCCGGTCTCCTATCCTTGCTCCTCCCTCCGTCGTCTCCACCCCTGGACTTTTTGTTGTGTGTTCTTCCCTCATTGCTCCATGACCTTGTTTTCCCCCATGTTTGATTGTCATTATGTTCATGTGTGTCTTGTTTAGTATCTTCATTTGCCAGTGTACTTAAGTCCTAGTCTGTTCCAATTAGTCTTTGTCCAGTGTTAAAGTTTTGTGTGTGTGTGTGTGTGTGTGTATCCTGCCTGCCTTCTGTGGATTACCTCTGTGTGGATTAATCAAAGACTGATTAATCTTCTTCGTGCATTTATTCTACACCGCACCATGACACTTATATATTGTTACTTAATATTACTCAGTAATTAATTTTATAATTACACTTTATCAAGGATACTATAAAATAAAAGCTTCTGTGTTAATATTTATTAGTTACAAGTTGATTGTTATCTGATTATCTAATAATCATAATGTATTATATTTATTAAAATTAAGTAAGAACAAATTTGTATTTTTATTCAGATTTAGTTTAAAAGATGTTTACTTCTTTGCTATTTCCCAAAAAGAGTTTATAATTGTTGAATACAATTTTAAAAGACCTATTTTGTCACTGATGTTAATTTCAGGTCACACTTTACTTTGGGAATCAATTCTCACTATTTTGCCTCAGTACACTCCTAATTTGCTGCTTCTTAATAGTTAGTAGGGTAGATGTTAAATTTAGGTAGTGGGTGGATTAAGGGATCTAAAATATAGTCATGCAGAATAAGACATTAATATGTGCTTTATAAGTACTAAAAAACAGCCAATATGCTAATAATATGCATGATAATAAGCATCTAGTTAAAAGTTAAAACTGGTCCTTAAAATAAATTGTTACCTAATTTCCTAATAAAGCCTCCTTTATAGTGTAGTGCTCTGTTTTAACCTGGTATGTGTAGATGCAGCCTCCTGTAATCTCCTGAATCCCTATTTTAGGTTAAGTGACATGCATTATTAATACCATGTTAGATAATTGATTCCAGCCTGGATTGATAGAGTATAGAATGACTAATTATTTTCAAACAGAGCCATTCAAGCCATCTGGTGAAAATATCGCAAAAACAGTTGCCAGGTGCTGTCCCTGATTCTCAAATGATGTTGAACAGGTATGTCAGTCAAGATAATCCGACTGCATGCAGGGCCTTCAGTGTGTCAGAGTGAAGCCATCCCTGACTACTTCAGAAAATGGACAATGACTCCCCTAATGTGCTGTGTAGGTCTTGTTTAGTTTTTTTTGTTTTTTTCCTTCTGTCACAGTTCTAGTTCTTTTTCGTACTGTTTGCAAATGAGTTCTCATTTGTTGTCATGGTTTCTGAATCTGATTAATGCACACTAGAGGTCTTCTCGGGTCCTAAAATCTGTACCCGACCCGAATCACTTCTTACCCGAACCCGACGTGCATAAATAAAAAATTTTTTTTAAGAAAAACCTGACCCGAGACAGACCCGATGAAATTAGACCTGAGTCCGACACGACTCGACGGCATTTATTTTCGAACCCGACTGGACCCGAACGTAAACGGCATTGACGTGTGCAGCTTGCAGCCCCGCAGTGAGTCAGGAAAAATCCCGGTGTCCTGTTGACTGATTTGGCCACTTCTCCATTACTTTGATTTATTTAACATGTATTCAATTTATCATTAAGTTACTTTATATTAGTGCCTGCCTGATGGATACAAGTTATTTCTGAGCTCCGCTTTCAATTGTGACCAGTGGATTTGAAAAATAAACATGATAGTTTGATAAAAAATAAATCGATAGCCTAATCATGGATTCACTGTTGTCTGCAACCTGATCTCCGACGAAAGGCTTCTGCACACAAAACAGAAAAGCCCTGCATAAACACGCAGCATAATGAAGCGAGTGGATTTTCCTGATGGATCTCATATCTATAAGATGATGTCTGTGTGCGAGGATTCCGAACGTATGCTCCTTTTCTATGTACGTTACTCTCTTAACACGAAAGTGAAAGTATCCTACGCATTCGGGGTAGTTTAAAATAATTCGGATCTAATCTGGTCAATTTGGGAAAAGCAT
>NW_015505761.1:472970-482453 GCF_001515645.1 Sinocyclocheilus grahami | reverse complement strand
GGGTCCTAAAATCTGTACCCGACCCGAATCACTTCTTACCCGAACCCGACGTGCATAAATAAAAAATTTTTTTTAAGAAAAACCTGACCCGAGACAGACCCGATGAAATTAGACCTGAGTCCGACACGACTCGACGGCATTTATTTTCGAACCCGACTGGACCCGAACGTAAACGGCATTGACGTGTGCAGCTTGCAGCCCCGCAGTGAGTCAGGAAAAATCCCGGTGTCCTGTTGACTGATTTGGCCACTTCTCCATTACTTTGATTTATTTAACATGTATTCAATTTATCATTAAGTTACTTTATATTAGTGCCTGCCTGATGGATACAAGTTATTTCTGAGCTCCGCTTTCAATTGTGACCAGTGGATTTGAAAAATAAACATGATAGTTTGATAAAAAATAAATCGATAGCCTAATCATGGATTCACTGTTGTCTGCAACCTGATCTCCGACGAAAGGCTTCTGCACACAAAACAGAAAAGCCCTGCATAAACACGCAGCATAATGAAGCGAGTGGATTTTCCTGATGGATCTCATATCTATAAGATGATGTCTGTGTGCGAGGATTCCGAACGTATGCTCCTTTTCTATGTACGTTACTCTCTTAACACGAAAGTGAAAGTAACCTACGCATTCGGGGTAGTTTAAAAGAATTCGGATCTAATCGGGTCAATTTGGGAAAAGCATGTTTATTTTAAATTACCTGAGGCCGCTAATACCGAACCCGACCTGTGTCGGAGGTACTTGTCGAAGTTTTGGACCCAAACCCGCTTGGGTCTCGGGTCGGACCTCGGGTTTTCGGATCCAAGTGGACCCGTGAAGACCTCTAATGCACACCTGTTTTCAGTTTCATTAATGGACCTCCTCTGTGTATTTAAGCCCTCTGTTTCCTATGTTCATGGTTCATTCTCAGAAAAAAAGCTAGAAAATCGGTCACTGGGGGGGTATCCTTTCAAAAGTTACAAGCATGTACCATTTAGCTACTGATATGTAATTTTTAGGTTTTTATACCTAAGAACCCTTTTTAAAGATACCTTTAAGGTACTAATATGCATATTTTAGGCATTAATAAAGTACAAAAGTGTTCTTATTGAAATGGTATCACCCCAGTGACAGGTTTTGTCTGAGTGTGTTCTACGTCATTGTGTAGTTTGTTTTTGTAATTCTTGGTGTTTATTAAACGTATAATTCATTTTGCGTCACACACAGAGCTGGGTAGTAACTGATTACTTGTAATCTGATTTACGTAATCAGATTCCAAAAATCAAGTACCTTTAATATGACTATATTACATTTTATAATGCTCATAATCAAATTACAGTTACTTTTTTCTTTTTTCAAATTACAGTTTTTAGATTTTCCTTTCTAAAAATCCTACTGTGTGCCATTCCATTTAGCTTGGACTATATTCACAATATAGAATGGTTGTGTAAATAAATTTGCAAACCATGCTTCTGAATTTGGGTAATAAAAGCACCTCTCAAGCAAAAAGATCATGTATGCAGCAAATAATTATGCAAGTTGTAATGTTGATATAAAAAATGGAATATATTTTCTTTATATCAGTATGTTTAAAGGTAAATTTAAAGCAAGTTAGATCAAAAATTATCTAAAAAGTAGTGAGCATGTGTTAATAAATAACAATTTGGTCCCTCGATATCTCTTTGCCACCGTGAAATCTTCTCAGTCTCTCCAAGTGTATAAATACGGCCGGGAAGTAAGAAAACACACAGTCCATGTATTCTCAATACTTCAATTTATTCACAGAAATACAGATCTTATATAGGCATGTCGAGGGGAGTTTTTACCCTCTTAACCAATGAGGATAGGGGGACATACCCATACAGGATGTTTTTCCCAAGAACATGTGTTTTGTATAAAATTGCCACATATACAGAAAAACATATCCATATAAGGAATAGACTTCCTGGCGACAGAGGCTGAACCCCCCTTATAAATCAGCACAAACTCCTTTACCTTGAATATTGAGTAAGAGACATTCAAACACCATACAAGAGAGAGAGAGAACAGATAGAGGAGGGGTGATTCAGAGAAGGAGAGAGAAAGAGTGAGAAAGGAGGGGTAAGGCATTCTCAAAACAGAGAGTGTTTTCTAACAGCATGCATTACCAAAAATTAGTTATTATGTTACTAAGCAGTCTACCCAGATCTGGTCACACATCATTCTTCGGATAAGTCCTTAAACCTTGCTTCTTCCTACAATCTCTGAAAAGAAGGTATAAAAGCTGTCACTGGGGTGGTACGTTTTCAAAAGGTACACTTTTGTACCTTTTGGGCACTAATATGTACCTTTAAGGTATCAATATGCACACTTTATGGATAAATAAGGTACAAAGGTGTAACTTTTGAAAAATTCTGGGGTTTTTTTTCTCCATTGGCTTGCCTACACAGGATTTGTGAGCTACTATTCTATTATAATGTTTTTATTTATAGTATATCATAATAAAGTGTTAGCAGATATTAAGCAGACAGTCTTAGACAGTCTTAGACTGTCTGCTTAAATTTGTATCTAATACCATTTATATTTATTAGTTGTGCTTGCAAGCAAAGGATCACTATTGCTATTCGTCATACTTATTATTTTTTGTATACTTCCATACAAATTTTAGTGCATAACTCACCCACAATGTTTGTCATAGACCCACGAATGAGGTGGCAAATCGTTAAATAGGGTGTTTATGCAATGGGTGCTAGCCTTGTGCTAATCGTTAACATCTTGCCAAACTCTTCCTGGCATTATGTTAGCCACATGCTAAAAGTGTTAACATCAAGCTAGTCCTTGCTAAAACATGCTAACATCATGATAACAATAAGCTAATTGTTAGCTGAACTTGAGGAAGTCAAAATAAAGTCTTACCCTGGTAAGGAAATATCTCTGATCTAGAAAAGGATGACAAGGGCATAAATTAATTTTGTGTAAAGTGACACCGAGTTAAATTTGTTAGGAAGGTGAGATCTTGTTAACATACCTCAAACAGTTCACTACACTTCCATGGAGGTGATGTGCACATTTTTAGAAAGGTTTGACTGATAGAGAAGGACATTTATGTGTGGGAGAAAATGGATAATGATGCCTGGCATTTGTGAATGTTTAATATATTCTAATTTCACAGCACACTTAGTCATTTTCCTTATTAGTGCTGAAATTGTACTCATGGGCAGAAAACCACAAATATGCATTACACAGTAATAATGTCAATTTGGTTCTCACCTAATTATTAATACATTTTCAGCTTGAAATCATATAATTACATACAGATGATTTTTAAGCAAGGGAACCCAGTGATGTGTGAACATTTAATGGAGTTCATGTCTACTTTTACAGCAAGATCAGATCTTTCTGGCTGTGACGACCTGTTCTTTGAGGAAATCTTTCTCACATTGGTTGTCAAATTTAGATTATGACATGTTTGAGACATAATCAGCTCCAAAGTCTCACCAGGTTATAGCTGTCATCTCTTGCTCTGAAAGTTGTTTAGTTACACTTTAATCCCAGTCCCAGCGGTCAATGCCATGATGACCCGGCTCACTCGTGTCCTGGTACTTTTAGGTTGATGTAGGAGGAACCCAGTAGAATGTAAAAAAAAAAAGAGGAAAAAAACCCCCTGTGGCCTCACATGCTGTGTGCTGAAATCTTTGCTTAAGATACGTTTGTCAGTTCCTACCACCTCTTTTACATGAAATGAGCAAATTCATTCCCAACACAGAGCTAATATCTGAGCAGGTGTAATTGTGGCGTGCTGATGAGAATGCAATAGCTTAAAATACCATCTTTGTTGTGCATCTAACAAGTGACTAAAGTTGCGGGAGCTATTTTAGTCATTTATGAAAAACAGAGGGAGGTTAAACATCCATCAAAACATTTTAAATGCATCCTCAATTCAAAGTGCATATATATATATATATATATATATATATATATATATGCAGTATATACAAGACAAACTAAATAATAAAATAATACAAAATTATTTTGTCAAAATAAAATTATTAACTTTTTCAAATAAAATAATGGCATTTTTATTAATTAAAAATAATCAAATTTTGGAGTTCCACAATGAACACATTTCAACCATGCTTGGGACGGCCCTGGCCACAACACATATACAGCATAGTTCAAAAATAATGTGGGCAAATACAGTAGATGAAGAATCACATTCAGACATTTATAAAAACAGAGATACACATAGCTCTCACAGAACACGAGACACATAAACGAGACAAAATGCTGTACATTTCTTGAAATAATCATTTCTGAATATTAAACATTGACTGTCAGTCTTTATTCACCTGTTTCACATTAAAATGCATAAAAGTAAATGGTGTAAATTACATCGCTAATGTAGCATAGTTTAATAATAGTGGGGTACATTGTAACGCAGTGTTACAACGTTCCCCATCTGTGCACCTGGAATTTAAATCTGGTTAGTGTCTTCTGCTAGATATGCTTCATCTAAACTGATAAATAACAGATTGGAGATTCAAATAATAGCAGATCTGTCTCCTTTAAAAATTTAAATGAAAAACTTTACTTAAAAAACATTACTTAAGCCAGAAATTTACGTTTGCTATGAAAAAATAAATATTCAGTGATGTCTTCAAAATATTTGTATGCATTTTTTCTCTAAATAGTGTTTAATATGGCAACTAGTAAATACCGTACATTTGGTTATGCTAGCATGTGTGGAAATATTTAAACCACGTGTGTTACAACTAACCTCGCATTCGTTTGTGTCCCGCACGTATACTTTGTGCTTATGTAATCATCCCATTGTTAGCTTAGCAAAATGCTAACATATTCCCTACGGAAAGAGGTGGTTTGCTCATATTTGCTCGTCTTTCACGAGCTGGTTGGTTTAGCTGTGCTCCCAGTCTGGTCAACCTAACATTCAGCTTCCTGCATCATTGGCTCATTGGAAATACGTGCCTCTAAATCATACCTGTCAACCCTCCCGTTTTTCCCGGGATTCTCCCGTATTTTACCATTCTATCCTGCTATCATCCCGTTTTAAATATTTTCCCGTATTTCTCCCGTATTCTTAATCTTTCTATAAAAAAAATTCCACTGGGCGTATTTTATATGTTTGCTACATTCGCTTCCTGTAAAACTCCCGTAATTTGTATGGGCCAAACCTCATTATTTGAATAATCACGGCAACAAATTCCAAGGTTGTCCAGTTGCCAGATCTTGTATGAAGCGCATCTTTCTCACACGATCGATGCATACAAATTTCAACCAACTTATCCCCTCAACTTGGCAACCTACAGCCCAGTGATGCTATTGATATCTGTGCAGGGAGTACCGCGGAAAGGAAACATGTCAGGGTTTTGCCCTGACACTCTGGTTGTCTTGTGTTTTGTTTCTTGTGTCTATGTTGTCTTGTCAGCACATGCCCTAGTTGATTGTTTTTCTCAGCCATGTGCTTCTTTAGCCCCTCCTCCTGGTTTCCCCATTACCACACCCTCTTGTTAGCCCTGATTGAGTCCTTGTTGGTGCAATTGCTCTCATCTGTTCCTCGTGTTTTCCTCCCTATTTATAGTGCCCCTTGCCCTATTGTCTTTGCTGGTTCGTGGTCATTCTTTCCCTCACTGTGTTTGTCCACCTCTGCTGCTATAGTATTCTGCCAGTTGATGTCTGAGGCTGTCCCAGTGGCCTTCCCTAGCTATCGGTTCATTATGTTCCTGTTGTGGTATCACCTCTATGTTGTCTTGTCAGCACATGCCCTAGTTGATTGTTTTTCTCAGCCATGTGCTGCTTTAGCCCCTCCTCCTGGTTTCCCCATTACCACAACCTCTTGTTAGCCCTGATTGAGTCCTTGTTGGTGCAATTGCTCTCATCTGTTCCTCGTGTTTTCCTCCCACGAGGTTATAGTGCCCCTTGCCCTATTGTCTTTGCTGGTTCGTGGTCATTCTTTCCCTCACTGTGTTTGTCCACCTCTGCTGCTATAGTATTCTGCCAGTTGATGTCTGAGGCTGTCCCAGTGGCCTTCCCTAGCTATCGGTTCATTATGTTCCTGTTGTGGTATCACCTGTGCACTTCACTACCCTTTTGTATTAATCTGTTTTGTCAATAAACCCTTGTTACTCACACTGCAATTGGGTCCTCCTTCCAGATCCCTGTCAGTGTGCTTTAATTGTACTGAATGTGCACTTATGTACTTAAAATATCAAAAGTACATTTTTAAGAACTGACCTTGCAGATAATACAATATTAATGATATATAAGGCCACAATTACATCATACTTTCATAAAGTACATTTTTAAAAAGTGCAATTTGTAATGTCAAATTAAATGCGTTTGATTATTTCTCCCAGCTCAGACATTAAAACCGTAATTAAGCATTTGGTTGGAAAAAGTAGCTAAATTCTGCACCACTCTGAAAGGAGTCTAGTCTTGTCTCTTGTAATTCTATGTTCTTGTCTTACTCCTTGTTTTTGGATCTGGTCTGTTTTTGTCTTTTTGCTTATTTTAGTGTTCATTTAGTTATCTTAGTCCTGATCTCTGGTTTTCATTTTTTGGTTGATGTTTTAGTTATTTGTGTTGGTTATTTTTAATGATAATTTTTAGCTTTTTTATTAGTCCTTTGTTTATTCTCTTGCCTGTCTTGGAGTAATTTGTTTTCCTGTGGAGCTATGTTTTGTCTTGTTGTGGTGTTAGCGTTCCTGTCCACTGGTTCCCTTGCCTGGTGTCTGGGGTGCTTCAGAGTGTTTGGTCCATAAGTTCTGAGCTCAGCTCTCTGGTGCCTTGCTCTGGTCTCTCACACTAGTCATTTTTTGTTTTCTCTTGCCTGTCTTGGAGTAATTTGTGTTCCTGTGGAGCTATGTTTTGTCTTGTTGTGGTGTTCCTGTCCTGACCTGTTCCTGTCCACTGGTTCCCTTGCCTGGTGTCTGGGGTGCTTCAGAGTTATGGTCAATAAGTATCTGAGCTCAGCTCTCTAGTGCCTTGCTCTGGTATCTCCACCGGCCTGGTCTTGCCACCACCTCTGCTGCTATAGTATTCTGCCAGTTGATGTCTGAGGCTGTCCCAGTGGCCTTCCCTAGCTATCTGTTTATTATGTTCCTGTTGTGGTATCACCTGTGCACCTCACTACCCTTTTGTATTAATCTGTTTTGTCAATAAACCCTTGTTACTCACACTGCAATTGGGTCCTCCTTCCAGATCCTTGACAAAACAATGATCACTGGTTGAAATGGGAGAAGACTCAGGTGGTGCTCCAGTGAAAAAAAACTAAATACAGTAGGAGGTTACCACATTATATTACGTTTTATTTATAATTAATTTGAATGTGTTTAACAAATCATTTAATGGAAGAAATGTCTTTGGCTATTGGCAGCATAAAAAAAACCCATAAAAAACGAAACGATGTGACCGCAATGGGCAGAACAATACAAGTTACCCCTAAACGAATGTGTTTAACAAATAATTTAGTGTAAGAAATGTCTTAGATTATTGGCAGCATAAACTGATTAAATATGAGCGCTGCAAGTTTCAAAGTAAGGCGCTGCGCTGCTTTGTTTACTGCGGTTACGGGAGAAACGGCTATATTCCTGGCAAAAAGCGCCACCTGCTGGCAGAGAATGAATTGGCATTTTCAATAAGCCCTTCTGCTCTTTTAGACCAAAGCCAAAAACGACCCTTATTTTTATGCAGAAAACACGCCGTTGTAAATGTGAACTGGTGGATCGACACTGCATAGTCTTCACTGTATAAATTAAATCTAATAAATCTGTGTTAAAGCTACAAAAGTTATTTTTCTTTGTGTTTTGTTTGATTAACATTCATAAAACAGAAAGCCTCAGGAACATTAAACTGCTGTAAACCAATATACTGTTACACACATCCATTTTCTTTCTCAATTGTTTCCCTTCACCTAAGCCATAAGCAACTGCGTTTACAAGGATACTTGCAGAGCACAGTATTTCAGGCACAAATAGTTGTGCAGAATTCAGTGAACAGAATTCAGTGTTCACGTGCATCTGCGTGGCTCTCACCGGGTCTACACCGGACGCGAGCGGCACGACGTGACAAAATACAATGAACCCATTATAATCAATGATGCTGTGTGACTGTCTACACTGGATGTGGTGCGGCACAACAAATCCCTGACAATAAACTGATGCTGTGATATATTTATGATGTACTGACACAAAGTTCAAATGAATGGCAACGGTCGCTTTGTCGTGTCCAGTGTAGACAGACTTTGAGTGGAAAATGCCACTCCTTCTTTCCAAAGCGCTTGGGAGCTTGCGCTATCGTGGCGTCTGCCATTGTTAAGCAACCATGACCTGCGCTCTCCACGACGATGCGGAAGTTTCAACAAAGGATAAATGGATTTCCAGCTCTGAAAATTGCGTGCAGTAGCTCTGCTACTAAATGTATTTAAAAATGGTATCGCTGTACAGCTGTCGTGTCCGGTTAGACACCGTGTCTGTGTGTGAGCAAAGAAAACAATCAGTGTAAATATAACGATCAGTAGCCTATACTAAATATCACACATAACGATATCGATGCTGAAACGATATATCATGCAGCCCTACTTCAGGCAGTAAAACTCCCACAACTTTTATTTCTTTTCAAAGTATGATTTGCAGGTCCACAGTTTCAATTAATAAAGCCAAATTTTCGCACAATTATTGAGGGATATCATGTTATGAGTTTAAAACAATTTTAACATGTGTGACATTTGAAAACTGATACTTGTGAATGTTAGCGTCATATATCCAGCTTCATATATATGGGTTTTTATATTCAGTAGGGATGCACCGAATATTCGGCCACCGAAAATTTTCGGCCGAAAATGGCCCAAAAGTGCTTTATAAAAAGACTTTTATCACCGAAACAATATGGCCGAAATGTTGTGATAACGCAAACAGAAACCGCGACCTGCACGTGCTTGTCTGAAGCAACATGTCTGCGGTGTGGACGTATTTCAGTATATCTGAGAAAGACCCACGGACAGCGATTTGCAAAACATGTAATGCCGAAATTTCAAGAGGGGGTGCATCTGCAAAGACTTTCTCCACGTCGGGTTTAATTTATCACCTGAAATCCAAACATTCCGATCGCTACGCTGAATATGAGAGGAACGTGGCACAGAAAAGGAAAATGCTGAATATTCGGTGCATCCCTAATTCTTATCCAAAACAACTAGATGTGATATGAATGTGATACATACATACAAAGATGGCACGCAAGTACTTGTCTGCTCCGTGCACAAGCACTGACAGCGAGAGACTGTTCAGTGCAGCAGCTCATGTTCTCGATGAGAAGAGGAACAGACTTCACTGTGATAAAGCAGAGAAGCTACTTTTCATCAAGAAAACCCTGCCACTTTACCTCAAGAAGTAGAATGTGCTTGTCTAGTGTTTAAATATTTATTATCCACTTTGCACATCTGCAATTCTTGGTGCATTTGTTGTTGTTAAAGTTCTACGGTTAACATATGGGCTATGGCAGTCT
>NW_015505761.1:470203-472140 GCF_001515645.1 Sinocyclocheilus grahami | reverse complement strand
ATTGGTGCATTTGTTGTTGTTAAAGTTCTACAGTTGACATATAGGCTAAGGCAGTCTTTGTTTTGATACACTATTATGTTGAAGGCCTACAGAGAAAATATTGTTGTATCTTTAAGCAGTTGCACTTGTTCTGAATGCACTTTCTTGTAGTAGTCCTACAGAGAAAAATTTTAAATGTACTTGACCTAAATGCACTTTGTTTTTATGAGAGAACATTTCATTTTAAAACCTTTCTGCAGGCCAGTAGGCCTGTACATTATTATTTAATGTACACATGAGTGGGGTCAAGTTAAACATTTTAGTTTGAATTTTATTTTATACTGTGCAATGTGCTAAATAAATATTTCCATAATTTGTAATTGATTTATTCTTTGAAACTTTAATATTAATTTATGCAATTGCAATGCCTTGATTTTAGTAAAGTTAGTACACAGTCATAGCCATAAATGCAATGGTACTAATAATTGGCATAATTTATTTCGGTGTTTCGGTTTCCACGAAAATACAGTTCCATGAAACACTTCAAACCTGCATATAAGGAAGTTCAAATGGCATGGTTGAATCCGTGTATCATTCGTTTTTGATTTAATATTGAAAGTAGAAAAATTAATTACTGATGTTATCATGAAAATTAATTACTCTGCCCCGGGTTGTGTCGAGCTGTTCATTAGTCTGTTTGTTTGATGAAAAAATATTAAATGTAGTGGCAATAAATGCACGAATCCGTACACCTGCAGCAGCAGAGGACTATTATTCTGCTGCGTGAAAACTG
This sequence comes from Sinocyclocheilus grahami, assembly GCF_001515645.1. Classification (NCBI taxonomy): domain Eukaryota; kingdom Metazoa; phylum Chordata; class Actinopteri; order Cypriniformes; family Cyprinidae; genus Sinocyclocheilus; species Sinocyclocheilus grahami. The sequence goes on along the minus strand of NW_015505761.1, from coordinate 471,368 downwards.
TGGAAGAACTGATGATGGCACGGTTTGATCTTCGGCTGACCAATCAGCAGAAAGGGGCATTTAATTTCTGCCCAATTGTAGAAATCGAATATTCAAGCTGTGTATTCATTTTTCCACCCTCTTTTTTTGTTTTTTTTTAAGATATAATGTAAAAACGGAAAAGGAGCCATTTTCAAATTTTTCTACTTTCAACATTAAATAAAAAAATGAATGAACGAATGATACACGGATTTGGTTGCATCAACAAATTCGTTTTTATACCATTTTGGCATTTGATAACAATATCGGGTAGATTTAGGGTATAGGGGATATTTCCAACACGATAGAGCATTAACTTCTAGCAACACTCCCTGGATAGTTGAATTATGAACCACTGCAATATGTGTCTATATCAATGTAACAAAAACATGCCAGGGTCACGTATTGAACCCATGTTTGAAACCGCCTCAAAACGTGCAGTAGGGTATGTAATAACGGTGTTGCAGAAGTGTATTTAGAGGCACATATTTCTAATGAGCCTGGGTTGGCTTGTTTTACCTGTCCAACAAAGACCAGCAAACCATATTAGGCTGATTATTGATTATTATTGATTCTTGTCAGTAGGGTTGAGATCCGCTGAGCATTACTCAAGCTATTTGTGTCGCACATATGAGTGACTATTAAAGTAAGTTGCAGCCTATTTTGTGCATTTTAAATCAGTCAAATCATCTTCTGTTTTTATTAGTTTGGTCCGTTTTCTTCTGTTTGCCTTTAAATGCATATGCTTGTGTAGACAGCAGATAGCAGCAGCGTGCTTTAGGGTTTGTGTATATATGTGTGGATGTGTTTTGTGGAGGCTGGAGCCATTCCTTCACTCATGAAAATAAATGATGCTGATGAGAAAGAGAGGCAAGAGGGGGGTGGTAGGACCTGGTGGGCTCCAGTATTTGTCTCCTTCCTGTCAGCTTCCTGTGAAGAATGCTGCTCTGTGCTGTCAGTACGACACGCCTGGTTTGCATTAAGATGCATGATACCAACCACACACACACACACACACACAAACTGTCCCCCTTAGCTGAGCTGACAGACCGGGATGTTGAGCGTCAGACCCACGGCTCACGCTCTCCATCATTATTCAGAGGGTGCCGCTGCTACCAAACACCTTCCCCATCCTCTGTGTTTTCAG
>NW_015505761.1:467876-468738 GCF_001515645.1 Sinocyclocheilus grahami | reverse complement strand
GTAGTTTTAGCTTCTTTTATTTCATCCAGAGTAATATAATGACTTTTTTTTTCTTTTTGCAGAAGCAGTGTTGCAAAATGCCTTTGTTAAATAACTTTGAAAAGGGTTAACAAGAGTAAAAGTGCCCTTGAAAGGCACAGAAAGGCCAGTGATCAGCATGTTTCAGGTGTTGATGCTGTGAGAAGTGACCGTCAGTGCAGGATATCAGAGCTGGCACCACTTCATAAACCCTGAGAGATGCTGAACATATGCTGGAGAAGCACACAGAGCTGACTGGCACTCGTCGATTCTGAGGGGTCTCAGAGGAGGGCGAGGAGGTAAATGACACGTTTCCCACTGCATCTAACAAGGTTTCGCTTTGTCAATGTTTCTCTGTTTATTATCTTCTCAGCTGTAATCACACAGCCTTCTGCATCATCCCGTCTTCAATTTGTTTTTGTAATTCCTCCCTTATTGTTCTCAAGCTGTCTCTTATTGTCTCCCAGAAAATCTTATTCAGTTCTTGAAGAAAAAGTCCCCAATCAACAGTCTTTTCTAGCAGTCACATTGAATCACCATCATGGACACTCACTGCTGTGACTCTGCACAGCTTCATAGTCCTGTCGGTTTGTGGGTTGTATATTTTTATTTATTTTATAACTCAAAGATAAATTCAAAATGACACTTTTAGTTGATTGTAATGTTTAGCAATTTTGTCATGTGCTTTTCATCATTTTTATTAGTTTTTTTTTTTTTACTATTTAGCAATTATTACTATTTAGGATTGCTTCATTATTTTAGTTTCAGTGTAAATGCATGCATTTATGTACGTATGCATGTATGTATTTATTTATTTAAGCTTTTGTTTTAATTAACCCCCCCC
>NW_015505761.1:464194-467214 GCF_001515645.1 Sinocyclocheilus grahami | reverse complement strand
GAGGAAAACGCAACTGTAATTAAACATCTGAATAGTATTTACTCACCCGCGCTCAGTGGATTTAGATTCTTTTGTTCCATCAAGCAGAACTAGAAGTGATTGAAAAAATGATATTGCCAAAACTAATTTTTTGCAATGCGATGCCTCTTATGGGAGAAATAGCGGTGACCACGTACCGCACCATAGAAAATTCAAATCCTACATAACTCATTAACCTATTTCACCTTCAGCATGCATTGTGTTATTGTGCAAATCTATTCATTGTCAGTGAGTGCTCTAACTTCCTCCAGATGGCCCGACCGCAATTGATGCGGGTTGATTATTCCCATAACTTGCTGGTCCTGATTTGCAATATGCATGAATTCATATTTATGTTAATGCCATCGAGCCCATACGCTCTGCGGTTAAATATGTGCAGGATTCCATGGAAAAGTTCAGCATATTTTACTGAGCATTTATCCCAGCATTCACTCTGCTCAATACTGATTCTGACATGCTTCGGTCAAGGTAATATTCAACATAGCGGCTCATGGTGCATTCAGACCACAAACTGGTGGTGGGATTGAGCTCAGCATTTGAATTGATCAGGATGGACGTGAAGAGTCTCCTTAACTGGTGCTGAGTGATTAATGATTCTCTTCTATTTAAATGAAGCCTCTCAGCATGTGAGCTGATAAGAGCCAAGTCAAGGTTAAGATTCAATCTAGACATGAACTTTAGTCTTCAGCACGTGCATCTACCTACAGACTATCAGCAATGCTCAGGTAGTCTGTCACACAAACACGTAGTGTTTGGAATCTCATCAAAAGTTACTAACAAAAATGATTATAATCATTTAATTATAATCATGTGTTTTTTTTTCCATCTCAGATTCAACATATCCACAACATAAATGTAAAATTACAACTTAAATTTGCAGAGACAATGAATGCACAGTCTGTGAATATGATGTTGCTGTAATGATATAGTGCAATATCCTAGAAAATGAATATGTCTTTTAATCATGATAACTCAAAACACAATAACTGAAAATCAGTCAATACTTACAGGAATAGTTCACCTAAAAATTAAAATGACCCTCAAGCCTTCCTAGGCATATATGCCTCTCCTCTTTCAGATGAACACAATCTTAGTTATATTAAATAATATCCTGGCTCTTTGTAATTGGCAATTTAATTTGAAGTTTACATTTACAATAACATGTATTCATTTAGCAAACGCTTTTATCCAAAGCGACTTACAATTTGGGGAATACATTAAGCGATTCATTAGAGGCAAATAGACACAGGAAGTTTCAGGCATTGTTCAAATATGTATAAGCTAGTCAATTTTCACTACGCTTCTGCTATGCCTACATCCTGGTGTACGTCATGACTCGACTCTCTTGTGAACGTGTATATGGCAGTTAAACTGGCAACCTATCTTGAATACAATTTTAAAAAAGGATATTCTTCTTCATTAAAAAAAACACTTTGGATGGATTACTTTTATGATTGATGGATGCGCTTTTTTGAGCTGCAAAAACTCAGGCACCATTCATTGCCATTACAGGATATTATTTAATATAATTCAGATTGTGTTCGTGTGAAAGAAGAAAGTCATATAAAGGATGGCTTGAGGGTGAGTAAATTCAGTTAAATTCAATTCAAGTTTATTTGTATAGCGCTTTTCACGATACAAATCGTAGCAAAGCAGCTTTACAGAAAATTATGTTTCTACAATATATTTAGTAGTAGCTTATCAGTGGTGACTGTCAAATTGATGTACATATGGCAGAAATGTACGGTAAAATTCAGTCAATAACATAATCAAATAGACGATGGACACTATTAACAGCAATGATTATACACTGAACAAAATTCTAAACGCAACACTTTTGTTTTTGCCCCCATTTTTCATGAGCTGAACTCACAAAAGGCCTATTTCTCTCAAATATTGTTCACAAATCTGTCTAAATCTGTGTTAGTGAGCACTTCTCCTTTGCCGAGATAATCCATCCACCTCACAGGTGTGGCATACCAAGATGCTGATTAGACAGCATGATTATTGCACAGGTGTGCCTTAGGCTGGCCACAATAAAAGGCCACTCTAAAATATGCAGTTTTACTGTATTGGGGGGTCCGAAAACCAGTCAGTATCTGGTGTGACCCCCATTTGCCTCACGCAGTGCAACACATCTCCTTCGCATAGAGTTGATCAGGTTGTTGATTGTGGCCAGTGCAATGTTGGTCCACTCCTCTTCAATGGCTGTGCGAAGTTGCTGGATATTGGCAGGAACTGGAACACGCTGTCGTATACGCCAATCCAGAGCATCCCAAACATGCTCAATGGGTGACATGTCCGGTGAGTATGCTGGCCATGCAAGAACTGGGATGTTTTCAGTTTCCAGGAATTGTGTACAGATCCTTGCAACATGGGGCCGTGCATTATCATGCTGCAACATGAGGTGATGGTCGTGGAAGAATGGCACAACAATGGGCCTCAGGATCTCGTCACGGTATCTCTGTGCATTCAAAATGCCATCAATAAAATGCACCTGTGTTCGTTGTCCATAACATACGCCTGCCCATACCATAACCCCACCGCCACCATGGGTCACTCGATCCACAACGTTGACATCAGCAAACCGCTCACCCACACGACGCCATACATGCTGTCTGCCATCTGCCCTGTACAGTGAAAACCGGCATTCATCCGTGAAGAGAACACCTCTCCAAAGTGCCAGACGCCATTGAATGTGAGCATTTGTCCACTCGAGTCGGTTATGACGACGAACTGCAGTCAGATCGAGACCCCGATGAGGACAACGAGCATGCAGATGAGCTTCCCTGAGACGGTTTCTGACAGTTTGTGCAGAAATTCTTTGGTTATGCAAACCGATTGTTGCAGCAGCTGTCCGGGTGGCTGGTCTCAGACGATCTTGGAGGTGAAGATGCTGGATGTGGAGGTCCTGGGCTGGTGTGGTTACACGTGGTCCACGGTTGTGAGGCCGGTCGGATGTACTGACAAATTCTCTGAAA
>NW_015505761.1:443486-461534 GCF_001515645.1 Sinocyclocheilus grahami | reverse complement strand
TTTAAGCATGCTTCACTTTGTCAGACAGGTTCTATTTAAGTGATTTCTTGATTCAACAGGTCTGGCAGTAATCAGGCCTGGGTGTGGCTAGTGAAATTTAACTCCGCTTTCTAAAATAATGTGGTTAATTGCAGTTCTTTCATGATTTAACAGGAGGGGGCAATTAATTTTTCACGTAGGGCCACGTAGGTTTGGACAGCTTTTTTCCCTTAATAAATGAAATCATCATTTAATGTATTTACTTGCATTATCTTTGTGTAATATTTAAATTTGTTTGATGATCTGAAACATTAAAGTGTGACAAACATGCAAAAAAATAAGAAATCAGGAAGGGGGCCAACACTTTTTCACACCACTGTATATTGAAAATAGCAGAGGACAGATCCTTGTGATACTCCATATTTTACTGGTGATAATTGAGATGACTCCCCATTTAAATGAACAAGGTGGTAGTGATCGGACAGGTAGGATCTAAACCATTTTAAAGCCTGCCCTAGAATACCTGTATAGTTTTGTAATCAATCTATGAGTATGTCATGATCTATAGTGTCGAACGCAGCACTAAGATCAAGTAAAACTTTCAAGTAATCAAGTAAAAGATCAAGTAAAACTTCTTCATAGAGATAATTTTTTTTGCAAGAAGGAGCACATTTGAGCAGACACAAAATTTTTCTAAAATTTTAGACATAAACGGAAGATTTGAAATGGGTCTGTAATTTGTCAGTTCATTAGGATCTAGTTTAATTCTTAATTATTCTTAATAAGAGGCTTAATAACCGCCAGCTTGAATGGTTTTGGGACGTGACCTATAGATAACAATGAGTTAATAATATTGAGAAGCGGTTATTCTGTTAGGTAACAACTCTTGCAGTAATTTAGTGGGTACAGGATCTAATAGGCATGTTGTTGGTTTAGATGCAGTGATAAGTTTATTTAGCTGGTTTGAGCCAGGTTTCAGTCAAGCAGAGTACATGAAAACTATTACATACATTTAATTTACAATAACTGCTTTGGGTGCAAGTGATCTAATGTTTAAAATTTGTTTTTGTTGATTTTTTATTTGTTGCATTTTTCTGGCAAATTATGGGATAATTTTCATTTTTGGATGAACTGTCCCTTTAAGTATAGTCATTCTATGCAGTTCAGTTCAGTAGCTCAGGTTTTTTACAGGTTGTATTTTATGTTGCTTAATAGTGTATATTGGTAAATCAATAGTAGAATAATGAAAATTAGGTTAGTCTGTTAGATTTGTCAACTAAAAGTGTATTAAAGTGGACTTTGAACCTGGACACTGTGTTGTAACTGTGAAAGAATATGTGTATATTGCCTATGTTTTCTTTCATTCTTTTCTTTATATTTTTTGACCATATCAAGAGGATGTGCAGACTCACTGAGATTGCAATCTTTGCAATTTGCAGTGATTACCCACCATTAAAATGGTAGTGCCTGCAATTAATTGTTATATTGTCTAGACAATATAACAAAATATATTGTCTAATTATTTGTTATATTTAATAAATAATCCACAATATCCCTCACCCCCAAACTACAACGAACACCCAGATGCACAACCAGACCTCTGGTTACCACAACAGCAAAAATAAGATAGCGGTTGGTTCCCTCTCACTTTGAAACAGACAAATAATCCCTTTTAATCCTGTATATTTTATATCTACATAAGAAACGTATAAACATGTAACCATCAGCACTCTCTTTCAAACAGGCGAGTATCAAACTCAGTCTCATTACTGATAAATTAAGTCCAACCAACCCCTTGTTAAGAAACTGATGTTTCCTTATCTGATCCAAATATTTTATTGATAATACATAATTAATTACGTATTTCCCCTTTATGGGCCAATTAGCTACAATATGTTTTTTTTGCTGAATTATTTCATGTGATAATTCTATAATAATATTATAATAATAGAATTATTGACTATTTTGATGCATATTAGTTACAGTGCTGGTCACTATGTCACTCACAGCATCATCTCTGTCACAAAAACATGAAAACGCGTTACGATTTTGTGCCTCATTTTTCTGGCCATGTTATCAGGTGCTGTTACATCTGGATGACACATGGCAAAATCTTTTGTGAAAGCCCTGTCCCTCACCATCTTGCCTTAGTGTTTTCTCATCAGTAGGTTGTTACGTTACGATTTTGTACCTCATTTTTCTGGCCATGTTATCAGGTGCCGTTACATCTGGATGACACATGGCAAAATCTTTTGTGAAAGCCCTGTCCCTCACCATCTTGCCTTAGTGTTTTCTCATCAGTAGGTTGTTTTCTCATCATATCAGCTTATTCCCAGAGTATGATGGGATCTTCATGGTGGTTGCTGCTCCCTGAGACTCATTTCTAGCTGTAAATTACATGATAAAAGCAGTAGATTAATCTGACTCTGGGGTGTTTTGTTAAACAGATTACGATCATTTATTATGCCTATAGATTCAGTGTTATAAAATATTAATGCAGCTGCAGCTATCTGCACGGATGCGATAATCATTCAAATGTCTCTCTAAGGCTAAATAAATGCTCATTCGTTGTCAAGATATACTGTATATTCATTGAAAGGCATGAAGCTATCAAATTACTATAAAAAAGATGTACACTTAATTAACAGTTTCATATAATTGCCAGGCTTTTGCTTCATAGCATGTAGATGATCTAACTCAAGACGACCAGACCTGCAATATGGTTGCAGGAGGCTGCCGGGACTTCAAACTATTTAAGGACCGCCTAATGCGTGCCTCCAACACATGTCTTTTTTTTCTCAGGGTGTGCCCCCCTAACCTTGGTCTCAATAGACTAACCCGCAGGGCAGTGGCAGGCCCTAACAGCCTCTGGGGACCACTGCAACTCCGAGATCCCCCACCAAGTTAGCCTGGAGCCACAAGGCATTCAGTTTCCATGTGTGGCAACGAGGAGGCCCGGTGGGAGTCTTGGCAATGGAGAGGCTATGTACTGGCAGGGGGAGAGTTACAGACTGCTACCCTGTTCACCACAAGGGCTAGCCAGTGGCAGCAGGCTGTAAGCAGAGGATTGAAAAAACAGCAGGGAGACAAGCATGCAACTGCACATTGTCTCCTGCTGCTGCACTGCTGCACTAGTCGCATCACATCACCCTGTGACAAGTCACAACACACACAGAAGATCTGGCCGATATATATATATATATATATACAACAGTTCTTTCTTGTCCTCAAATTTGAATGGCTTATAAGAGTGCAATATTAGAGTGATATCAGAACTCCAACAGTTTGTAATCGTATCACTCCACTTGCGGTACTTCTTACCGCGAGTGTCATGGCGGACACCCAAATCCAGTATCATTTTATAAATATTACTGGTTTTGTGTCACGGAATGTAGCTTTAAGAGGTTTTCAGGCGAGAATGTACTTGTTTATAGTTCAAATATGCAGTTTGTTAATAAAGATAACATCTGTTTGAAAATTTGCGTCAACGTTTTTGGACATGTCGCCCGAGAGCGCCTCACCTCAGCCAGATCTTCTGGAATTTACCGCTGGCTCTGATGTCTTTGTAGCGGTTACACATGAGATATGATTCAATATGGGTAAATCTAACGGTTGTCTTTGGTCTCATTAATTGATCATTTGCTCCAGAGAAGATAGTCTCTCATGGAAATCTCATGGGAATTCAATGCTGTATATCAGAGCGCTGCCTTTGTACTTTTGTATGCAGTTTGTTAATAAAGATAACATCTGTTTGAAAATTTGCGTCAACGTTTTTGGACGTTTTTGGTTTTTTACCGCTGGCTCTGATGTCTTTGTAGCGGTTACACATGAGATATGATTCAATATGGGTAAATCTAACGGTTGTCTTTGGTCTCATTAATTGATCATTTGCTCCAGAGAAGATAGTCTCTCATGGAAATCTCATGGGAATTCAATGCTGTATATCAGAGCGCTGCCTTTGTACTTTTGACTGAATTGCCTAGCAACTTTTATGATGGCTGTTGTTGTTGTTTATTAAATATCAATATTCAATAAATAATATTTTATATAAATAATAGTATTTAATAATAGTGGTTCGTATTGAGAAACAGTGCGTGTTTGTGATGGTGATTTTAGATACATTTTTCTGCCGTTAGATGGTGACAAGTGTCAGCAGTAAAGACTTTTACATTGAAAAGTTATAAACGCTATAAACAGGAAGTTATTTTTAGTTTCAACAACAGCTTGACACAGTGACCAAATGCACTAAGCAGCACAAAATAACCCTTAACAGATGAAAGGATATTAATTGTGATATGAGATTGATCTGAAGAATGAATTCTGTATCAGATGCAGGTAATCATACTCACCCAGTCCATCTCTCTCTCTCATAATACTCTACATAATACAGCAAGCTTTTAATACAGTAATACAATAAGCTTTCAATGAAGCAACTCAACATTCCTTTGTTACTAGTTCTAAAGTGGATAAATAATAGTATTTAATAATAGTGTTTCGTATTGAGAAACAGTGCGTGTTTGTGATGGTGATTTTAGATACATTTTTCTGCCGTTAGATGGCGACAAGTGTCAGCAGTAAAGACTTTTACATTGAAAAGTTATAAACGCTATAAACAGGAAGTTATTTTTAGTTTCAACAACAGCTTGACACAGCGACCAAATGCACTAAGCAGCACAAAATAACCCTTAACAGATGAAAGGATATTAATTGTGATATGAGATTGGTCTGAAGAATGAATTCTGTATCAGATGCAGGTAATCATACTCACCCAGTCCATCTCTCTCTCTCATAATACTCTACATAATACAGCAAGCTTTTAATACAGTAATACAATAAGCTTTCAATGAAGCAACTCAACATTCCTTTGTTACTAGTTCTAAAGTGACCGTTTGGAATTAGTAACAAAGGCTTGAGCTCAGCTGTTAAACTGTCAACTTTAGATTTGAATCCGTGGTGGAAGGAAGTAGTTCTGCACAAAAGAGGGCTTTTAAAGACACTGTAGTTATTTTGTAGGGCTCCACTCGACTAAGGATTTTTCTGGTCAAAAAGTAGTCGTTCATTTTAAGCATTAGTCAACTAATCGCACGTTTATTAATAAACCATTTAAATCATTATAATGAGCCTTTAATTGCCTACATAGCCTAATAAGTGCTCAAGCACACGCATAAAGCTTGCCACAGCACACCGCAGAAGCAATGATTATGAATGTGTCAGAGAAAAACAGTAAGGAGACTGCATTAACATTTTAATAATTCACTGATAAACTAGTGCTTTCTTTGTTTTCGGTTTAAGAGATGACACTGACTCGTCCTCTCCACTGTAGTGATGTGACTGTAGTGATGCGATTGTATTCATGTTTCATACGGATTACATAATCTGAGAATATTTGTTTTCCATTTGAATTGGTTCATTTTAAAGTAGACATTTCACTCTCTATAGATACATTTTTAATGTCTGTAAGGCAAAGATATACATGGAGTTTCACGCTCAAGTTCACAGAGACCGAGACGGCAGAAAGCTCATCCTGTTTGCTTTCATTTTTTTACAAAAGTGTTGTTATTGTGAGTGCACACAAATAAACATAGAGTCTTTACAGATTTGAAAAGATGTATTACTCTTATCTGTATGACCAAAATTTACGGAGTATTTTAAGAGCAAGTAACCTCTCTGGCGCCTCCATCTGTCCTGCAGTGAGCGATAGCTACTGTTCATCATCCACTCTCCGCACAGACACTAGAACTGCACACATTTCTCTAGGTTAACAGAGAAATTGAGCGGCCATGTAAAGTTGCCAATACTTACATATTTCAGATGATAAGCCATATCTGTGGTGGATGAATGATAGGCGAGCATTTGGATGTCCTGCCCGATGTACTGTATTACCATAGACTAGCCGCTAAAGATCTGTCTGTCACGGACTGCGAGACTTTACCATTCCTGTGGATTTTTTTTTCTGTGACTAAGCGACTAATAAAATTTTGGCCAAGCCTCTTCTGGTCGACTAACAATTAGTCGACTATTAGGGGGCAGCCCTATTATTTTGTTTATGTATTTACACACTCATACCGTCAAACTGTTGTGTAAACGCAATATCAAATAAGTAGACGTGAGATATGGCTGTATATCGGCACGCTGTGATTACCTACGGCACTTGGTCTGCGGCCTCATGCCTATGGAATCACAGCCGTGCCGATAAACAGCCATATCTCACGTCTACTCATTTGATATTGCTTATATATATATATATATATATATTAGATAATTTAATTAGTGGGAGCTATTTTAGAAGTTGAACATCGTGCTTAGTCTACCCCAGTTCATATTACCACCTTAACGGTACATATCTCTTGGGTACTAAATTCTAGGGTACTAAAATGAATCCTTTAGGGGTAAGGAAGGTACAAAGGTGTCCCTTTGAGGGTACTGCCCCTTTGACCCAAGTTTGCAGGTCAAAGTTTGAAGAAAAAATAAATAGTTAGAAGGCTTGTAGGAAGAAATGGAAGCAACCTCAGTCAAATCACAAAAATCTAGACCATTGATAATTTGGATGTGTAAGTGTAAAACTTAGTAGAACATTACTTTTTCTCATCTGGGCTGGGCATACTTGCCTGTTTTTGATATGTAAAGTTATATTTTTGGCAACTGTAAAAGCCATTTCACACCAATAGGGAAATGAATAAGCCTCAGGCTGAAGAAAATTTAAATTCCCATCTGTACAATAGAGGATGCACGAGAATAAAGTTTAACAATTTTCAGCAATTATTATTATTTTTTTTAGTATGGTTGAATTGGAGAATTGGATCATCAAAGGTCAGCAGAAAGGACAATGGTTGATAAAATGGGATTACATTTTTTAAAGATTTGTCTTATTTAACATTTAATTATCGCAGGTTTGTATCATATTCTGAGTTTGCATTTAACTGTTTTTATTCATTTTGAGGAATAATGAATCCGCGCACACAACACCTCTGCACTTACTCTTTTTAATTTTTTTTCTCAACATCAGGACACAAGAGCTGTCAGTCAGTACATGGGAAAAGTGGTGTTACTTATTTTAAAATAGATATTTTCTTGTAAATTAAAAAGTAATGCATTACTTTACCCATTACTTGAAAAGGTAATCTGATTACATAACTCAGGTTACTTGTAATGTGTTACCCCCAACCCTGATTAGTATGGTATGTAATTATAGTAGTAGGCCTATAGTTTTCTCTGTTGTAAAACCAGAGTAGCTCAAAAAGATGGAAAAATAAACTGCTTTCCGGAATCTTATTTCTGTCACATTTGGACTCACTGGACGTCACAGTCACAGCTTCATTCCTCTGGAAATACACAAATATCACTGATCAGTGATCACACTCCAAAACACTGACATATGTTCTCCAAAAGTGCCAGTGATTTTTAGTATCTTTACAGTGATTGCAGCTCACCCAGTCAGCCACCCACTGCTGTGGAGAGATGTGTGTACTGTAAGCAGTTCCTCCAGAGAAAACATCAGGTCATGTGAAACATTTCTCAAGCTGTCTATTTTACTACATTCTCAATTTATATAATCTAATACAGAGGTTTGCTACCTGCTGGGGCTCTGCTCTCACTGGAGCTGTTGCACTGTCAGGTACTATGTGAAGAGTCGAAGAACAAGCTAAGAATAAAATAAACTCCAATGCATCACAAGTCAGTAAAAGTGTTCAATATAACACATCTTTGAATAACTAAACGCAAAGAATCACAATATCATGACCCAAATCAACCCAGAGAGATAGATAGATAGACTGATTTGATCAAATTGTTAAATTTCTTGTGTATCTGCCAATTACTTCTTGAAGAGAAATCTGCCTGTGGCAAATGCAGTTTGGTCTTGTGGATTTACTTGCTATAAATGCAATTTACCCTTATTTGAGTTTGCAAGTCCTTTATTGTCACAGTACTGAGTTTGCTGTAGTCAAAATGTATTCCTTTGTTAAAATATCCAAAGCAACCAGGACTGCCCAAGGACTTTGTCTTTGCATCAATGCAGTATTACTTTCATAGTGATGAATGCTTATTGAAAATGGCTGTGTACTTCTAAAGTCTTGTTTTAAGCCTGAACTTGGACAGACCATATTTGTCTTGTGGCATGGAGGCACATTCTCATGCAGAACAACTCAATCCTGCTGCTGGAGGGTAAATGTCTAAATGTTTATCTAAACCTACCCAAAACACACTTGCCTGGAAATTTCTAGCAGTGCATATGTAAAACAATGAAGGAATATATGTAATGTCAAACAAAAGATGGAAAATACATCTTCACTTCCTTCCACTGTAGAAAAGTGAAGCCAAAACATCACAGGTATGGCCACTATCATCTTGTGCCAATTATGTCTTTTGGAGCCCAAGTCTGCACAGTAGTGATTCATTTGGAGTCAGAGTCTGCACAGTAGTGATTTGTTTTGGAGTCAGAGTCTGCACAGTAGTGATTCGTTTGGAGCCTGAGTCTGCACAGCAATGATTCATTTGGAGCCTGAGTCTGCTGAGTAGTGATTCATTTGGAGTCAGAGTGTGCGGAGTAGTGATTCATTTGGAGTCAGAGTCTGCGGAGTAGTGATTTGTTTTGGAGTCAGAGTCTGCACAGTAGTGATTTGTTTGGAGCCTGAGTCTGCACAGTAGTGATTCGTTTGGAGCCTGAGTCTGCTGAGTAGTGATTCATTTGGAGTCAGAGTCTGTCACAGTAGTGATTCATTTGGAGCCTGAATCTGGACAGTAATGGTTCATCTGGAGCCTAAGTCTGCGCAGTAGTGATTGGTTTGGAGCTTGAGTCTGCACAGTAGTGATTCATTTTGGAGTCAGAATCTGCACAATAGTGATTCATTTGGAGTCAGAGTCTGCGCAGTAGTGATTTGTTTGGAGCCTGAGTCTGCGCAGTAATGATTCATCTGGAGCCTGAGTCTGCGCAGTAGTGATGCTGCAATCATGACACCACCCCATCATCAAATAACTAACTAAAAGTAAACTTATTAGGAAAAATGAACACTTGAACGTACAGCAGCACAATAAGAACTATATAAAATGATGGGTGGTGTGAATCATTGCTTTGATCTAACCAGTCAAAATTGATTTTTGAACAAGACTATTTACATCCATTTATATCCCAAACATGATCAAAAAAAGAGTTTCAAAACATGGGAACATTGTTCTTGATGGCAGGTCTGTGCCCCAATGCTAATGAAAAGCTAGAAATGCCCCTGGTTTCTGGTAATCCTGAAGACATTGATCGGGAGTGTTTACTTCATATTGGAACTAAACTCTGCAGGATAGGATAGAGGAGGACTGGACACCCCTGACATAAAGTGGCTGTGTCTAAAAGCATAGGCAGCTGACTTGCTGTCTTGCAACTCTCTCAGGCAATGACAGGCAGACTGTGCAAACAAAGGCACCTCTTCGAAACTGATTTCAGAGAGACTTATGGGACAGCATAATAAGTTTAATGAAATACAACAAAACAGACACTACATTCCGAATACAGTGCATACGGAAAGTATTCACAGCTCTTCACTTTTTCCACATTTTGTTATGTTACAGCCTTATTCCAAAATTGATTAAATTATTTCCTCAAAATTCTACAAACAATACCCCATAATGACAATGTGAAAGAAGTATGTTTCCACTGATCAACCTTGAGGTGTTTCTATACCTCGATTGGAGTGCGCCTGTGGTAAATTCAGTTGATTGGACATGATTTGGAAAAGCACACGCCTGTCCATATAAAGTTGCACAGTTAACAGTGCATGTCAGAGCACAAACCAAACCATTAAGTCCAAGGAATTGTCTGTAGACCTCCGAGACAGGATTGTATCGAGGCACAAATCTGGGGAAGGGGTACAGAAAACTTTCTGCAGCACTGAAGGTTCAAAGTTTGAAACAATCAAGACTCTTCCTAGAGCTGGCCTCGTGGCCAAACTGACCAATTGATGGAGAAGGGCTTTGGTTAGACTGGTCACCAAGAACCTGATGGTCACTCTAGTTGAGCTCCATGATCATATGTGGAGATAGGAGAAACCTACAGAAGGACAATCATCACAGCAACACTCCACCGATCTGGGCTTTATGGCGGTGTGGCCAAATTCAATCCTCTCCTCAGTGAAAACACTTGGAACAAAAAAGCACCTAAAGGACCTTCAGACTCTGAGAAACAAGATTCTCTGGTCTAATTAACCTCAATTCCAAGCATCATCTTTGACGGAAACTGGCTTTGCTCATCACCTGCAGAGTACCATCCCAAGAGTAAAGTGTGCTGGTAGCTGCTACCTCAAGCTTTCAGCGGCAGGGACTGAGGAACTCAGAGTAGAAGAGAAGCTTAATGCACCAAAATATAGAGATAGCCTTAGTGAAAACCCAGTCCAGAGTATTCAGAACTTCAGAATGGGGAAAGGGTTCACCTTCCAACAGGACAATGACCCTAAGCACACAGCAAGAGTGGCTTATAGACAACTCTGTGAATGTCCTTGAGTGGCCCAGCCCCAGTTGAAGCTTGAACCCAATCAAATATTTCTGGAGAAACCTGAAAATGTGCGTCTGCCCCCATTCAACCTGACAGAGCTTGAGAGGTGAAGAGAAGAATGGCAGAGAATTGCCAAATGATGATGAGCAAAGCTTGTCGCATCAAACCCAAAAAGATTTAAGGCTGTAATTGGTGCCAAAGGTGCTTCAACAAAGTCTTGAGCAAAGGCTATGAATACTTATGTACATGTGATTTTGTTTTTATTTTTTAATAAATTTGCAGAGATTTCAAACAAACTCCATTCATGTTGTCATTATGGGATATTGGTTGTAAAATTGAGGAAAATAATTTAATCCATTTTGGAATAAGGCTGTAATATAACAAAATGTGGAAAAAATGAAGTGCTGTGAATACTTTCCGGATGCACTATAATTCTGTCTCTGAAGGTCACTTCGGAGTGAGAACAATCATGTCTGCCATATTGAGGGTTCATTCCAAACTGGCCACTTCAAATGAAGGGAATGAAGGTTACAACTGATGGACACTTAGCGCCCATTATTCTTTGTGCAGGTCTATTTGTGCAATGATGGCCCCTTTTTAATTAGCTCGGGAAGATGATGCAGAAGTGTGTTCCAAGGTTTTTAGGTCCCCTACATCCTTCATCCCAACCAATGTAAACCCTTTGAAGGAATTAGGGCATAAGGATGAGACCTTCAGAAAGAAATGCAGTGATTGAGAGATAACTAAACAAATAATTATTACATTACTATTTTTGCTGTTAGAAATATTAAATATAAAAAAATTTGATCAGAAATGTACATTTGCACATACTGATCATGAACTGCAACTTTCAGGTAGCATCTTTATTTTTTAGCTCAACTGGTGGCAGAGCATCTATGCTGCCTTCAAAAATCAATCATATGAGGGTATGTCAGTATGTGATACAATCAATGGATTCAGACATGCCTTGTTGCCTTCCCACCTCCGTGTGCTGCCTGTGGAGGCAGGGTGTTTCAGCTTTTTGGAACGCAGACAAGGGAGGTATACTTTCAGCTTCACTCCAACAAATTCTTCAACGCTGCATTTGAAGGAGCTTTTGAATTGGGAGAGCCTTCTTCACTTTGCTGCGACGCATTCCGTCTTCGAATGCAGCCAGAGCTTTTGTATGCCTCTTATCAGCCACACTCAGTTCTCTCCTAACGAGCTGATGATCTGAATCAGGTGTGTTAGATAAGAGAGATATACAAAATGAGCGGAGCAGTGGGTCGCCAGGACCAGAACTGGATTGTGATCCAAAGGATCATGGAGTGACAGAAGACACAGACGTTCTGATTTTCAAAACCCGGCTCCTGGTTGCAGGTGAAATCACACAGTTCCTTTTTCATTCCTGAGAGAAAACACTGACACTCTGGCTTAAAAAAAAAAACTCACTCCTTGCTCCAGGCAAATCCGCACCCCATTCCACTTCCACTTGGCACTGCGTGCATAGTCTGGAATGCGGTGAACACAGACAAGCAGAGTGAAATGTCCCTGTGCTGTTGAACTCTGTTCACCTTATTGTCCAATGTGGAAGCAAGCTGTTTTATTTGAATGTGCGAGATTTCTGAGTCAGTAGCCACTTTAGTAAAATAACTAGAAGAATAACAAAATGCAGTAAATGGTAAAACAACAGCGTTAATGATTATGATAATAAATTAAAACAATATAATACAACGCAAGTTTGCAGCATAATGGTCTGTTTTGTCCAGCTAAAATAACTGAAAGTGAATGGCAGCGGAAGCCTTGCACATGCATTCAAGTTACATATGCTGCACCTGCTCTTACGTTAAAAGTACAATGGATATGAGAGGTATTTCTCAATAGTTTGAACTTGTGTCCTTGGTAGTTCAGACTTGGCAAGTTCGATTCGCTCCAGTCATTCAGCAAATGGAACAGCAATGTATTTAATAACATCACTCAGCTCATTTTGGCAATATGTGCCTAGTCCGGTTATCCTCAATGTAATGCATATTTGTAGTGAATTGTAATATGATATAAAACACAATCTTGTTTCTTTTTGTTTTCTTTAAAAAAAAAGTGTGCCGCATTTCAATCTCATAGAAACAGTATTAATAAAAAAAGCTCTCAGTGGGCCCGTTTATTTTCAAAAGGTGCACCTCTGTACCTTATTTACTGTACCCCTAAAATGTGCATATTACATTCCTGAAAAGTACATGTTAGTACCTTAATCACACATATTAGTACCTAATGGTACCTTTTGAAGGGGCACTGCCCCACTGAAAGCTTCTGTCCATACCAAGCATGAATATGACCCCTTAAACTATTCAATAGTTATTAACAATACATACACAATAAATGATTAAGACATGATGGTTAAACATGTGGGTTAGATACATAATATGGAGTGATTATAGCAATTATTAGCTGGTCACCAGTCCTTTTAGTGTCATTTAAGTGCATGGAAAGGCAGTTTCCGTGCCATTCTGTGAATGTATGAAGACCAGAGATTAAAATGTCTGTAAGGAATTTTAGTCTGTCTGTTCTTGTCGTGAAGTGGGGGAAGTCAATTTACGAGGAGCTTGTGACTGTAGTTACTATTGTGTGATAGTCATGCGGTCATCTCTTTTGACCATTATTCTTGATAACTTGCCCCAAAATTTGACAATCTCCTTGGACTTGTCAATGTGTTCTTTTGTGTTAATGTTGAAAACTGTTCTGTGACAGGGGTTTAGGTTTAGGCTTGCTTCAGAGAGGCTAGGGTCTGATTTATGACATCCTGTTGTCTTGGGCCTCTGTGGAATTTTTGTGACTCCTCGTGCCTCAACTCGGTTTTGACCAAATCTTAGATTGTCTGATTCGGTCTGATATCCTACAGACATCAGTCAGAGGAAATGCCTTGAGCAAGATTTGAATCTCTGAATTTCCATCCATGGTGCAGCACAGATACAACTGAACCACCCACCCATCTAAGTCATCTTTGTTTAGCATCTTTGAGAAGATACATGAACCGAAGCTGGGGAATAAAGGCTGAGGCTGTGTAATTAAATATAAATTGGGAGCCACACTGGATCTAAATTGATTAAGTGATTTTAGTCAACTGTGAGGTGATTGTAAAAGTAATTAAATTGGAATATTAATGGGATTTGCAGCAACCCACTTTTGGTTCCAGAGCATTTCAGGCATGATTTCAGACTGTCCTCCAAATATGCCGTCTTATTTTGAGATAATCTATATCAGCCAAATATCAGGCTAATGTCAACCTTGAAATGATATTGTGATTTGCGGCATTTAACACAAACATGCCTCCAGTGGCATTTTTCGTATTTGGAGAGCTGTGAAAGAATCACGATTTCTGTAAACCATTTAAAAGCAGAAATGATTTGTCAGACAACAAAATGTCAGAAGTGGTTTTCTTCTCCCCATTAATCATTAAATCATTCTCAACTACTGTGTTTGTACCTTAATCGGCAGATCATTTTAAAGAGAAACAAAGAAGCCCTAAACCATCAACAGAAGGAAAGAGACAGGATAATATACTAACCTGCCTGAAGCTTTCAGCAGACCTGCTTTTAACTATAAACTGCATTCTGCCAGGTACATTATCTAGACTGCCTGCAGACAAAAGCTATGTCTCAGACTTGGTGAGCTGCCTACCTAAACAACATTAAATGCTTTTATTATACTCAGAAACAGGCTCATTTGAGATTTAAAATAATACATTGATAAGTTCAAGTTCAAGTTGGCCGGGGCTCTGGCTCTTCTCAGTTTGCGGAGGAAGTAGAGACGCTGCTGTGCTTTCTTGGCCAGTGCTGTGGTGTTGTCAGTCCAGGAGAGATCCTCTGTGATGTGCACACCCAGGAACTTGGTGCTGCTCACCCTCTCCACAGTCACACCATTGACGGTCAGAGGAGCATGCTGAGTGCGCAGGAGGAGGAACCTAAAAAGAGCTATTATGTACAAGGGATCAGGGTTTGGCATTGACAGTTAGCCTCTGCTGGTAGATGCTGCAACTACACCATTCTGAAGGCAAACACATCTTTCTCCATTGAAGGACTTTCAAGAGTATGTCTTCTGGCTAAATGATTGTTTACAAGCAACATCAATTGCATGTAATTCATTACATTATAGTAGATGTTTCACTAGTTTGTTGGCATTAGTGGAAGTGCATTGGCATGGTTCAAATAGTACTTATCTGACCGCCATCATTTCGTAGCAGTGAATGAAGAGGCATCATCGATCACAAGAGCAGTATGGAGTACCTCAAGGCTCAGTACTAGGGCCGTTACTTTTCACGCTTTATATGTTACCCTAGGGAGATATCATCAGGAAACATGGTCTTAGCTTTCACTGGAATGCTAATGATACTCAGAAATTCTATTTCAGAATTCTTCGCCGGCCCGGCGAAACATACCAATTTGAAAAACTAATGGAATGCATGGTCAATATAATCTACCTTACATTGTTCTGGAGGCAGACACTCTGTCAGTTTAAATCTAGATTAAAGACCCATCTCTTTAACCTGGCTTACACATAAGACACTAACACATTTCTAATATTTAAATACATTTAAAGGATTGTTAGGCTGCATTAATTGGGTCAACTGGAACTGGGAACACTTCCCATAACCCCCAATGTACTTGTTACATCGTAAGAAGAATGGCATCCATGCTAATATTAGTCTGTTTCGTTCTTATTCCGAGGTTACTGTAGCTGTCACAACACTGGCTAGGGACACAGAGGTAAGTGGTCAACACAGAGGTATTTATTGAAGGAGGAGCAAGGAGGAATTAGGAGCAGACGATGGGTGAGTGTGGCACAGTGAGTCAATTTCAGAATGGCTTATCTTGAGGTAACGGTACTTTGCTTCTTTGCAGGACGAACGTAGAGGAGTGGGATCGGTGGAGCACAGGAACATGCAAGGAAAGCAAACACAGGTAAATTCAGGTAGTGAGTCTAGTATAGTTCAGTGATGTGAACGGTAGACCGGACGAAGAGGGAGTGTGGAGAGTGAGCAGATAAAGGGGAGCTTGACGAGCTGCAGCAGGTGCGGGTGATTAGAATTCCAGGTGATCGTGACTAAGAACAGGTGTGACCCGGGGAGGATTCTGGGACATGGAGTCCAGAGCTGGTGACAGAGACTCCCTGACATTACCTCCCCCTCCCGAAAGGCGCGTCCCGTGCCGTAACATATCCACCGGGGAGGGGGGTGGGCGCCTTGGCAGATCAGGCAGTCCAGGGGGCCATGGCTAAATGGGGAGCTCGGGAGGCCATGGCGGTTCAGACAGTTCAGGAGGCCATGGCGGAAGAGGGAGCTCGGGGAGCCTGGCCTCGGCCCGGCCACCACGGATCGACCCCTACTACTCCCCCCCAAAAAAAAAGTCCTTCGAGAGAATGTCTTTTTCAGAGGCCCTCCGTAGGCTTAACTCGGGAACTGTGGAACTCCCTGGGCTGGACATGGGGACTGGAGCCCTTTCTGTGCTAGATTCGGCGACTGGAATCCTCTCTGGGCTAAACTCAGGGACTGGAGCCCGCTCTGGGCTAAACTCAAGGGCTGGAGCCCTCTCTGGGCTAAACTTGGGGGCTGGAGCCCTCTCTGGGCTAAACTCGGGGGCTGGAGACCACAATGGAGCGAGCTCTTGGGCTGGGATGAGGGTGGAGAACAGGCCTTTTCTCCTCATCCTCCTCCTCTGGTTAGAGGACATCAGAGCGGCCGGCGGACTTGGGAATGCTGTGGTGGACGGCGATTTGGGGCTTGTGGTTTCATCCACAGGGTAGTCGGTAGCCTCAGCTACAGTAAAGGACGAACCACTTCGACACAGTGCATATTCAATATAATGCTCCAAGGAACAGATGGTATCGGACGCTGGCATCTGTTGATAGATAAGATCATCCAATCCACCCCAGAAGATGGTCTTCAAGGCTCTTTCATTCAACGATACACTATAGGAAAGGTCAAGAAATTCCTAGACAAACTCCTCAATAGGACGGCCATCTTGGAAAACTGTGAGGAGCGAACTCACATCGTTAGATAATAGGATGTCCATGGTATTTTTTGTAATCGGTCCGGTCTTCTGTCACGACACAAGCTAGGGACACAAGGCAAGGCAAGGCAAGTTTATTTGTATAGCACATTTCATACACAATGGTAATTCAAAGTGCTTTACTGAGAGGGGAGTGTGGCACAGAAAGTCAATTTCAGAATGGCTTATCTTGAGGTAAGGGATCTTTGTTTCTTTGCAGGACAAACGTGGAGGAGCGGGATCGGTGGAGCACTGGAGCGGTGGAGCACAGGAACATCTAAGGTAAGCAAACACAGGTAAGTTCAGGTAGTGAATCTGGTATAGTTCAGTGATGTGAACGGTAGACCAGATGAGGAGGGAGAGTGAGCCGATAAAGGAGAGCTTGACTAGCTGCAGCAGGTGTGGGTGATTAGAACTCCAGGTGATGGTGATCGTGACTGAGAACAGGTGTGAGCCGGGGAGGATTCTGGGACATGGAGTCCAGAGCTGGTGACTGGTGACAGAGGCTGTGTCCGAAACCGACTATTTCTCTACTATATAGTAGGGGAAAAGCAGTAGGCGAGCAAATAAGTGTGTCCGAATCCTTAGTATTCATAAAAGAGTAGGCAATAATTACCTGGGTGACATACTAATTCTCGCGAGATTCGGATGTGCGTCTACTTAAAGTGCGTTCGAATATGCCTACTTACCTACTATATAGTAGGAGAAAAGAGTATGTGAAGAAAGTAGTATGTCCGAAACCTCAGTATTCATAAAAGAGTAGCCGAGAAATCCCCGGATGTCCTACTACTTCAGTTCAGATTCTGAAGTGTTCATCGATGGATACTTTTCTATCCCAGGAGGCCACGTGAGAGGATACATCATCATCGAACGTGACGGAGAACAGCGACGCGGTTGTTTACAAATGTGAGTATTACAAATCAAATACACAGTTCCCTGTGTAAAAATCGTATTTGTTAAGCTACTGTAGAGTAAACTGTTCAATTTGACAGATGAGACACATGTGTTTTTATCTGCTGCAGAGTGATGAAGGAATGCTTCAGTGATGAAGGAATGATTTCAGTGATGAAGGAATGCTTTCATCAAAGGCTCTCAGTGAGTATACTAATGAAATTAATAAAACATCTTTTAAATCTTAAGTTGTAGTTTATTTTAATTATTGTAATTTCAAACAGAGTTATCACAGCACTTTTCTGATTCTTGATTTCTGTGCATTTGCTGCAGAGCTTTTGTGGTGGACCAGGACCTGCAAGGAAAGGTGACGGCGGCATTTGTGGAAAAAAAGGGAAAACCTGAAACAAAAATATAAAGTAAGATCATTCTGTTACATTGTGCTGTTAAAATGACTGCATTTGTGAATCTTTGCAGGATCTGAAATGTCTACAGACTGGTGTGAGCAGTGAGGATGGAGAAGTCCACAGCAGCATCCTGGAAATGGTCCAGTGCCATGGATGAGACACTCCATCACTCCACCTGCCTTTACTGCCTCATCAGGACCGGATGTTGCTGTGGTCTCTTCATCCTCAGTGACCCCAGAGCCAGTGAGAACATCTAGAGAAAGACCAAAAGACA
>NW_015505761.1:436917-443270 GCF_001515645.1 Sinocyclocheilus grahami | reverse complement strand
CCACCTGCCTTTACTGCCTCATCAGGACCGGATGTTGCTGTGGTCTCTTCATCCTCGGTGACCTCATAGCCAGCTGGAGCATCTAGAGAAAGACCAAAATACATTGAGGATGTGAGTTTGGTCAAGTTTGTTCTGCTGGTTTCTGTTCATACAACATCAGTCAACGGAGCCCGAGTTTCAGAAGCTTCAAAAGCATCGTCAAATAATGTCATGAAGAATCTGAAAGTCAGGCTCCATTGACTGATATTGTATGAACAGAAACCAGCAGGACAAACTTGACCAAAATCCCTTTTTGTTCATAAAAAAAAATCCCAAGGATTGAACAGTGTGGAGGCAAGTAAATAATGACTGCATTTATATGTTTGGATGAACCCTTTAAACCCCCAAAAAATAAACTTTATGAAATATTTGCATGCGTTTTTAAGAAATAAGCAGCTTTATTGAGCGTTTGTGCCCAAGACACAAAAAAGGATTTACAAAAATCACATTTACATTTATCAGACACTTTTTATCCGAAGTGACTTAAAGTGCTCTTATTACAGGGACCCCAATCCCCCAGCAGCCACCTGGAGTAAAAAGCCTTGCTGAAGGACACACTGGTGGTGACGACTGCAGAGATTGAACCAGCAACCTTCTGCTTACCAGCTCAGTGCTTTAGCCCACTATACCACAAAAGTAATGAAGCTATGACTAAGCAATGTTTTACTCTGTAAATGTTTTACAGATAGTCGTGCTCATGGAGAGCAGCACACAAATGTTTGGAGCAGACACAGCAGCAATCAGATTGTCCCGCACATGTTCTCCTGCTCTTGCCTCATGATTGTGTGGTTCAGGAACGTCATCATGGTCTTCCTCATCCTCTCTGTGCACTCAGGCAACGACAGCCTTGATGTCCTTTTCCCACCCATGATCAGATTCAGTCTGACTGCAGCAATGAAGGACAGCAGAGACAGGTGAAGGTGGACACAGTGGTCAGCTGCTTCATCAGAATAAAGCTGCAGAACTGTTTCAGCTGTGTTGAGATGCAGTAGATGTGGGCCCACCATCTGTAAATACATGATTGTTAGAACAATGTTTGAATAAAGCTTTGTTTTATGTGTCGATGACTTGTATTTATTTATTGTCATGGTTACTTTTATTTATTCTTTTACTCATTTATTCATGTTTCCTGTTGTCAGTAAATAAAATATAATTGTTTCATTAACTTGTGCATTCATTCATTACTTGACTGAAAATTGAGATGTATTCACTTTCGCTGTGTTTGTCTAGTGTTTATTCATGCATAGCTATGGCATATGACAAAACAAATTACATTGTGCTTGTTTTACTAAAAAATTATCAGACACTTTTTATCCGAAGTGACTTAAAGTGCTCTTATTACAGGGACCCCAATCCCCCAGCAGCCACCTGGAGTAAAAAGCCTTGCTGAAGGACACACTGGTGGTGACGACTGCAGAGATTGAACCAGCAACCTTCTGCTTACCAGCTCAGTGCTTTAGCCCACTATACCACAAAAGTAATGAAGCTATGACTAAGCAATGTTTTACTCTGTAAATGTTTTACAGATAGTCGTGCTCATGGAGAGCAGCACACAAATGTTTGGAGCAGACACAGCAGCAATCAGATTGTCCCGCACATGTTCTCCTGCTCTTGCCTCATGATTGTGTGGTTCAGGAACGTCATCATGGTCTTCCTCATCCTCTCTGTGCACTCAGGCAACGACAGCCTTGATGTCCTTTTCCCACCCATGATCAGATTCAGTCTGACTGCAGCAATGAAGGACAGCAGAGACAGGTGAAGGTGGACACAGTGGTCAGCTGCTTCATCAGAATAAAGCTGCAGAACTGTTTCAGCTGTGTTGAGATGCAGTAGATGTGGGCCCACCATCTGTAAATACATGATTGTTAGAACAATGTTTGAATAAAGCTTTGTTTTATGTGTCGATGACTTGTATTTATTTATTGTCATGGTTACTTTTATTTATTCTTTTACTCATTTATTCATGTTTCCTGTTGTCAGTAAATAAAATATAATTGTTTCATTAACTTGTGCATTCATTCATTACTTGACTGAAAATTGAGATGTATTCACTTTCGCTGTGTTTGTCTAGTGTTTATTCATGCATAGCTATGGCATATGACAAAACAAATTACATTGTGCTTGTTTTACTAAAAAAATATATATATAATTAATTATTGTTCAGCATTTATCATTATTATTGTTCATAAGTGTTGGGGTGGGCTAGCAGTGTATTCTGGGGTAATCTTAATTTTTAAGTAGTAATACTACATTTTTCGAGTGTAAAAGTCTTCTCCAAAGGTGAGATCTTCTAGCAGCAGATCGACGTCTCCTTTGTGGAGATATTACAGATATTGCAAACGCTGAGGAAAATCGTACTAGGTACGGTTGTGTAGTTACTGATGCTAAGAGGTGTTAGTGCACTTGTGTTCTTTTTTTATTATTATTACTGCAGAACTTGTTACACACAAGCTCAGGGAAAGATGGTTGTCTCTTTAACAATGAACAATCATAATCAGAAAACAAATATAATGGGTTTGCATACATCATAGTATGATATTATATACACAGAAAAAAAGGCACAATGACAATGTTAAATATCTTTGAATAATCATAATATTCATATAATCAATTCATCAAAATATTGCATTTGTTGTTTATAAGCCGGAGGAATGAAACAAGAGAGTAAAATTCAACAAGAAAGAGGAAAACAAAACCGGTTTTGCTTGTGGAAGAAAATTTGAGAACGCAGTGGATGTGGAGGACTATAATGTAACAAGATGAAAAATGTTGTTGCTCGTATCTTTTATGTTGTTGCGCTTGTTATACCGTCGTAGATCACATGATTACGTCAACATGGCGGATGTTGCCTGGATCGCATTCATACTTAACGAGATTTGGCTGTAGAGTGACGCTCGTTAAGTAAGTACTTATTGAAATTAAGTACCTACTCAATGAGTAGGCGGTTTCGGACGCAACCAGAGACTCCCTGACAGAAGCCACCAGATCCAGTCCGTATCCAGCCCAAAAGGTGGATCAGCATCTAGAGATGACCTCTACAGCCCTGAATGTCAGCAGAGATCAGGAAAACTAGATGAGCCCCAGAGGCAGATCCCCAGTGGAGACCTTGGGCCTCGTTCACAAAACATTCGTAAATATAGGAGAACATTTGGAGTAATTTGCGCGAAAAACAATCATTCGTAAATAGGGCGCTCGTGTACAATTAGCCTAATCCTTGCCTATAAATTACAGCTACACAAACTGCGTGTCCAGGAACACAATGGAATATTCTGATCTACTTTCAAAGGTTTGGCTCCAGTATACTGCATAAATGCAAAAAAGACTAATAGGCCATATGCCTAACAATAAATATTCAATTAACGTGTGTCCTCCAAAGAGTTTTTAGCCAGCTGAAAAAAAAATGTCAGGTGCTCCTCTGAAAACAACTAGCTGGTGGCGCTTGAGAACACTTTGGTGGCACAGCGTTTTTTTCAGCTGAGACGCTTTGGTTGCTATGATTAGGAATAGCCACGGAAGTAACATTACTAGTATCTCATTTTGAAGAATATTACGGAATATAAAAATGCAGTAACAAGCAATATTAACTTCTCTATTGTTGTTCTGTTGTTGTACAAGTAGGATGATTGGTCAGGGTAGTATTTGTCCCGCCCCTCCTCCATTGATTGGACGGCTGGTGACAGTGATGAGCGCTGCGTTTTACCCAAAGCTAAACAGTTTATCAACTCTCAGCTACAAAAACAAACACAGAGCAAACGAACTTGTAAAATATTATAATGGCAGTGGATCAAAATTCAGTGTCATCAGTTCAAAAAGAACACAGAACGTTTTATGCACCATTTACACATGGTAAGGAGCAGGTGTAGCCTACATTTATTTTGTACCAACTAACATTTTGAAAATACGAACACTTTCATGAATTTGAAAGTTTACGTCAACACAGCTTTATGAAGGATTTACACAAAAAACCGTTCTGCTCGTGTTTCATGAATGAGGCCCCTTGACTCCTAGACAGCCATCGGGACAAGACCAAGGGAACCAGATGAGTTCTCTGCCCAATCTGACCTGTGTTGCAGCCTGGAATTAAACCAAGCCATGCTGGTTCGTCTGGTCAGAGGAGAACTGGCCCCCCGACTGAGCCTGGTTTCTCCCAAGTTTTTTTTCTCCATTCTGTCACCGATGGAGTTTCAGATCCTTGCCGCTGTCGCCTCTGGCTTGCTTAGTTGGGGACACTTCATTTCCAGCGATATCGTCGTCTTGATTGCACAGACACTATTTAAACTGAACTGAGCTGGATGATAACATCACTGAATTCAATGATGAACTGTCTTTAACTGAAAATTTAGTGTTTACTATTGTCCTTCTGTATTATTGACACACTATTTTCCTATTTAATACTGTAAAGCTGCTTTGACACAATCTATATTGCTAAAAGCGCTATATAAATAAAGGTGACTAGTGGTGGGTTTGGAAGCGCCATCAGCCAATCAGCATTGACATGGTGTCATTTTCTGGTTGATTCCAAAGTAATTAGTTACATAGTCACTCACTGTGCTAACCAGGTTTTAAAGAGACAAAAGCAGACACTAATAGTCTTCCATTCATTAACATTTGCTGCTACATAATGAATAATTGCACTCTACTGTTCCTCTCAGCAAAGACAGTACGATAAATAAGATTAATGTATGGTCTGAATCAGGAGCGCTCAGTTTTCTCCTGGAGATCCTGCTGAATTCAGTTCCAGCTTTAATCAGACTCACCTGCAACGGCTAATTAGTGGCTTGTCTCGGCTTCACTTGCAGCAGGTGTTTTGGAGTAGGTGCTAGAACTAAACCAGATAGATGGATCTCTGTGATTGGTAGATCTCCAAGAGTGCCGTGAGTTTCAACACATCATTTTCAAGTTCCAGGTATTTAATTAAAAAAGGTTCAAAGCCTGACAACCTTTCTAAGTTCTGCAAATAACTTTTTATTCTCTAGCTCGTCAGACATTATCTTGCAATGCAGGAATGCTATCTCTGAAACGAATTTTTCACAGACATTTTTTTCTTCTCTCTGAAATGTCTAACTTTTTAATGAACCTTAAAGCTTTCATAATCTGGTTGAGGTGTGCCTGAGCAAGGTTAAACTCCTCTATGAGAAGAACTGAGGGTAACACTTTATTTTAAGGTGTCCTTGTTACACGTTACATGTACTTACTATTATAATAACTAAATTTTATGCATAATTGCATGCAAGTAACCAGAAGACAAACCCTAATCCTAACCCTAACCATATAGTAAGTATATGTTCTTAATTTATATTGCTCAGTACTTAAATGTATAATGAAACTGTAACAATGACACCTTAAAATAAAGTGTAATCGAACTAAGCACCCTACATCAAAAACTCACATAGACTACTGCAGCCATCTCAAGAACCCTATACAGTGAAGATGGTTCTATGTAAGAGGATAGGAAAAGGATAAGGAAGAGGGTTCTTGACTACAAAGTGCCATTGAGAGGAGGTCGGCAAATAATTGCAGATTTTACTGCTCTCGGGTTATAATAATTTTTTTACATTCTGCTTTTACTCGGATTAAAATTAGCAAGAGATCATAATCTTGACTTTTGCGTAATTAACAGCAACAACAATGAATCGCTTTTTACCCGATTTGAAGAGATGTTGAGTGACTCTCATTTATTTTACCTTTATTGTTTTAATTCGTAATATTTTTCTTTTCTGTTCCTGTGATAGGATTTTCTTGTAATTGCAATTTCATAGTCAATTAAGGACGTGAGCTTCCATCTCAAGACCCTTAAAGGGTTAGTTCACCCAAAAATGAAAATTAGCCCATAAATTACTCACCCTCAAGTCATCCTAGGTGTATATGACTTTCTTCTTTCAGATGAATCCAGTCGGAGTTTTAAAAAAGGTCTTTGATCTTTCAAGCTGTTTCATGGTGTTGCATGCATCAGTCCAAAAGCAGTTAAATAAAATGCGCCCATCCATAAAAAAAAAGTGTCTCACACGGCTCCGGGAGGTGAACAAAGGCCTTCTGTAGCGAATCGATGCGTTTTTGTAAGAAAATTATCCATATTCAAAATGTAATAATCACTTTAATCTAGCTTGCGCTCCCAGTTGTACACGGAAGCAGTTCCGGGCTGATGAGGTATATGAGGCGCATGCGCCAGTGAGTCTCGTGAAAACCAACGTTTGTTAACAGGAGCAAAGGAAGCAAAGTTTCCTTACTTTAGCAAAGGAAAACCAGTCTCCTCTTGGCTTATATCGAAATCCTCCGACATTCTTCTTTACAAATCCTCGTTTTGTACTTCTAAT
>NW_015505761.1:435404-435693 GCF_001515645.1 Sinocyclocheilus grahami | reverse complement strand
ACAGGAGCAAAGGAAGCAAAGTTTCCTTACTTTAGCAAAGGAAAACCAGTCTCCTCTTGGCTTATATCGAAATCCTCCGACATTCTTCTTTACAAATCCTCGTTTTGTACTTCTAATTAGAGACCGTTGTTTTGTTTTGATCTCTCCGCTGCGTTTCCGCGTTCGTCACTTCTGAGCGACGCATGCGCAGCACTGAACTCATACATCATCCGCCCGGAGCTGCTTCTGTTTACAACAGTGAGCGCAAGCTAGATTAAAGTGATTATTACGTTTTGAATATGGATACTTT
>NW_015505761.1:422366-435197 GCF_001515645.1 Sinocyclocheilus grahami | reverse complement strand
AGTAGACTACAATGCCGGCTGTTCTGACTCAAAGACTGTAAGTACGTTTTTTATATTTAAAGAGTTTTTATATTTTATATATTTAAAGCGAGTTTTTTGGGCAGTGTAGAGTAGGGCTTGTTGTTTGTCATTTCTCCGATCACAAATGCAGACAGAGTTTTATGTTTACGCGGAGCGATGCAATGCAATGCAACGTGTAAAAAGACAGTATAAATCATTATAATCAGTAATTATGTCCTCACTGGATGGTCTCATCGCTCCGGCCGGACAGGGAATCACAGTATGGTGAGGGGCGTAACATTTCCGTCACACGCTTGAGGTATTCGGCCAATCAGAGCACACCTCGCTTTTCAGACCGATGAGCTTTGTAAAAATCGACGCGTTTCAGAAAGGCAGGGCATAGAGGAGAAACAATAATGTACAGTATGTGGAAAATAATGTGTTTTTTTAACCTTAAACCGCATAAACACATTTCATTACTCCAAATACACAAAATAATGTTCTTTTTAGCAGCATCATATGACGCCTTTAAACATCTTGAAAGATCAAAGACACTTTATAATATAACTCCGACTGGATTCGTCTGAAAGAAGAAAGTCATATACACCTAGGATGACTTGAGGGTGAGTAGTGTATGGGCTAATTTTAATTTTTGGGTGAACTAACCCTTTAATAGCGCGTAAACGCGCCTTGAGTTCGGTTTGCCTCCATCTCTGCAGCGGCTGACTGGTGATGTTTGGCGAATAACCACAGGGAGGCGCCATGGCCCTTCCTCGCACACTAGGTAGGGTACCACAGCTCGCGGAGTTGTGAGGGGGTTTAATAGTTTGTGGTGACGTCGGCGGGCAGATCTGGGGTCTGCGCGGCGCGGCGCGTCTCTGGATGAAACTCAGTGGCGCAGCAGGATATTTAGCACTCTCGACCACACTCGCTGACTGTATTTCTGCTGCCTTTACCTGCTGGACTAAACGCTGCCATGAACCTGTGCGCTGTTCTGCTGCTCCTCATCGCCAGGGTCTGTGCGGAAAGTCTGGAGGGGCCAACAGGTAAGACACGAGACTTTGATTACATAGTTGTCCAAATGTATTTACTCAGTCAGATCGGATGCACCTTGATCTGACAGGCATGAGCTGGAAAGTTTAAATAAGTTTGATGGACGTTTACTTGAATGAATCTTGTAACTGCTGATCGATTTAGACAGTTTAGCACAGAAAAGAGATAGCAGAATGGAGAAGTGCTGAGTTTTTATATCAATCTTACATTTTTATTCATTGGTGATTTGAGAATCGAGTGTATTTATTTGGATCTTATTAACATTAATCTCTCGCGTATAAAACAAATCTTTATTGTTCAGGTAATCACGTGAAGACTAATATTAAATTATGACAGACGATGTTGCTTTCTGAATGTTTGGATGGCGTTAGAAGTTTAAATTAACTTAAATATCGGCTTACAGGCAGTATAATTATGAAGCTGTAGGCTATTTCATAAATGCTCAATCCATCAGTAAGTTTATATATATATATATATATATATATATATATATATATATATATATATATATATATATATAGAACATGCTGTGAGCTCTTCACTATGAAGCACGTACAGTTTGCTCACTCCCATATTTCTGCTTTGATTCACACTTGTGATGCAATAACATCTATTGCTCTGTTTTACTGTCTTTTGACATTTACAGTTGAAAAACACACGGTAGGCCTTTACTATATCAAACGAGTAAAATAGTTCTCCGCTTAATGTCGTTGTTCTCTGGCCACTTCTACTTACACCATTGCGCTATTAAATTGCCATCTACTGAAGAAGGCATATCAATAAAAGGAAGGCTTTTCCTGAATGAAGAGATGAGTAAATTACTGTATTGTTCAATAATGTCAGATACATGTGCTTGTTACCTGATTCTTGGGAAATTTCGATTGCGATTTAGTCAGTGGTGACAATGTGCAGTCAATCTTCCCACAAATTATAGTAATTTGCTAACACTTTACAGTAAGGTCCAATTAGTTAATACATTAACTGTCATTCATTAACAGTGAGCAATCGATTGATTACAGTATTTATTCATCTTTGGTATAAGGTTAACAATTACTGACACTCTAAACATTCCCAAATGCAAGTCTAACCATCTACCCATCCATTTCTACACCACTTTCCCTGTCTTACATTGTTTAAAAGAAACAGCCCCAAACTCAGGCCATTACTTGAGACAATGTAAGGCCAGTTGGGATATCCCAGAGTTTACAGTTTTTCAGGGGAATCAATAAGCAGACATATCTGCACATTCAGTTGTGATGGGAGAAAGCATTTTAACATAAAAAAAGTCAGCTTTAAACCCAGAGAACCTACAAAATCCAGGTTAGCTGCAACAATCTGATACAGTATGTTTATATAGATAACATTTTAAATCCGTAATTACAATCTTTGAACATCAATTTTCTTACTTTTGAGTTGTGAGATTAAGTTTTTTTTTTATGTTGACATTCTAAATTGTATATGAGAGTAAATTGTATGTGAATAGACAGACTGAGAAAATAAATATTGATATTTATTTATTTATAGCAAATTGTTAGGTGAAAACATTGACCTTGACACTGAAAGAATAAAATCCTACGACAAGTACTTTGCTAAAAGTCAACAGGATGTCTGTTTTGGTTCTAGTTGCCATTTTAGTTTCCCAGCAGCATCGCTGTGCTCTTGGAATGGTGGGTTAAATCGAGCGCGCTGTGACAATGCTGCTGTGTTTGCATGTGGGAGTCTTGTCTTGTCATAACGTGTTGCTCCACATTCTGCACGCTGATCGTCTTCACATGTACAGGCTGCGCGTCGCCTTCCCGTCCTGCATCTGAACAGACAGCCTTGAGAGATCTCACACCACTGCATCCCTGCGCTGCGCTCACCTGCGAGGCATCATGGGATAGCATGCCGGGCCTGTCATCTGCACCTCCAGGTGCTGTCACTGCATTGTTGCTTCTGCCGCTCCCAGAAGCCGTTACGGGACAGATGGTGTGGTGCCAGCGGGGTTTGCCCACCCTGTCAGATCCTGTCACCCGGTGTTTAGGTACCCGTCACCCGTCTCTCAGCCGCATACCTTCCTCACAACTCCATCTCCAGGGCAACACGTTTTTCCATGCCTTTACCCAATATTATTTCCTCTTAGCATACAGATGTTAAGAATGGAGGCATCTGCAGACGGGGACAAGATAATAAAAGACTGACCGTAGTGAACTCAGAATAGGTTAATTAACACTGAGCTGTAAAAACAGTGTAATTTATTGATTGTGTTGTTTGCAATATGGACATAATTGATACCTTAAATTATGCGGATTGTTGAAGAAAGGTTTCTTACGTCATCAGACCTAGGATTTTTGCTTGGCAGTGAAAAAAAAAAGTTCCCCTGAAAAAAAGATTACTGTACTTGAGTCTGTAAGTAACCACCTAGAAACCACTCAAAACACTTTAGCAACTGCATAGCAGTGCCCTAGCAACCACCCTGAATACCCTAACAACCACACTGCAATGTGCAAAAACACTCAATACACCTTAACAACTGCATAGCAGTGCCCTAGCAACCACCCAGAATACCCTAACAACCACACTGCAATGTGCAAAAACACTCAATACACCTTAACAACTGCATAGTAGTGCCCTAGCAACCATCCAGAACACCCTCAGCAACCACATAGCAACTTGTTCATAACCACTCAAAATTCCTTAGCAGCTACTTGCAACCACCAACAACAACCTAAAACCCTAAAACCCACATAGTAACATGTTAAAACACCCAGAACACCGTAGTGACTAAATAACATGACCTGACAACCACATAGCAATGTGCTAAAACACTCAAAACACTGTAGCAGCTCTAAAGCAGTGCCCTAGCAACTACCCAAAACACCCTCAGCAGCCACATGCTGTAGCAATATACATAATATAAAATACCTTAGCAACTGCATAGTAGTGCCCTAGCAACCATCCAGAACACCCTCAGCAACCACATAGCAACTTGTTCATAACCACTCAAAATTCCTTAGCAGCTACTTGCAACCACCAACAACAACCTAAAACCCTAAAACCCACATAGTAACATGTTAAAACACCCAGAACACCGTAGTGACTAAATAACATGACCTGACAACCACATAGCAATGTGCTAAAACACTCAAAACACTGTAGCAGCTCTAAAGCAGTGCCCTAGCAACTACCCAAAACACCCTCAGCAACCACATGCTGTAGCAATATACATAATATAAAATACCTTAGCAACTGTATAGCAGTGCCCTAGCAACCACCCATAAATCCCTAGCAACCCCATATGCTCCTAACAACTCAAAATACCTTCACAACTACTTGCAACCACCATTGACACCCTAAAGACCACTAGCAACATGCTAAAACACTTAAAGCACCTTAGCAACCTTATAACATTCCCTGACAACCAGCCAGAACTCCCTAATAACCATATAGCTACTAAACACTTAGCAACTGCTTGTCAGTTCCCTTGCAAACTCATATTGTAGCAATGTGGCATAGTACTCAAAATACCTTAACAACTGCATAGCAGGGCCCTAGCAACCTCTCAGAACACCTTAGCAAACACCTAGCAATACCTTGGCTACCATTGGAGTGCCCGTAGTAGAATACACTAGTATACCTTAACAACTACATAGCAACACCCTAGCATTGTGGCAGTGAGTTTTGCATGGATAAGCATGAAAATATATGTACTTCAGGTTTGCTGCAGTTGTGACAGTCATGCAGAATGGAAACTCTCTCTCTCTCTCTCTCTCTCTCTCTCTCACACACACACACACACACACACACACACACACACAATCTCACTCTCAAATTGGCAAATTGGCTGAACTCCAGCTGCTACCGTGGCAACATGGAAAGTATGAGAGCACAAGAGTTTGAGACTCCAGAACTGCAGAAGACATTGGTGCCCTCAGTGCCCCCTTACACCCATCCCTAACACACACACACACACACACACTGGAGAAAACATGAAACTCACCTTCTCATGTCCTTTAGAGGTGCTGATGGTTCTTCCTAGTTTGGCAAAAGCCGCTTTACCGCACAGCTGTCTAAACAATTGTCTAACCAATAGAAAGGAGCTGTTCACCCAAAAAAGTAAATTCTGCCATCATTTACTCACCGTCACATATTTACTCGCAAAATATGAGAACCAGTGATGTCAATGTAATCAAACCTGGCACAATGCAACTGAACACAGGTTTAAAATGTTTTCATCAATATAAATGACATTATACTGTATATGGTTAATTGATGAAAACTTTCAAAATTACATCCCTAATAGTACTTTGATACTTAAGTGGTGATAAGTTCTCATTTTCGAAGCTCAACAGTGTTTACATGCATCAGGCAGTTTTGCAATTTCATTTGAATTTGAAGAAACACACTATTTTGGAATATTCTGTATCAATGCAATTGAACGTTTTTAGATCAACTGCTTTTATCTGTGTATGGACAACTATCATGTGAAGAGTTGGTATTATTTATTCACCCGTCTGCACCTTGGCATGAAGTCAGAGGGGAAGGTGACTTTGTCAAGTGTGTCAGCATACTGTAACACCTGGGATAACAGCTGTTTCTTTTTCCCACCGGCAACCCCTCCAGCGGACAGTGAAGTGGGCACCATCACCCACTGAAGAGAGGTCTATTCAAGGGCATGTAGAGACCAGATCCAGATGGAATCTGCACACTTCCTGTGCTGTTTTTGAAGCATAATCTCATGGATTTCAACATGGTGTTAAATAGAGCTGAGAGTACTACACTCTAATTGGCAGCTAAAAGCATCATCAAATTAACCAAAGGATTTAATTAATAACCAAGCAAGGGAAAATTGGCAAATTGGCTGAACTCCAGCTGCTACCGTGGCAACATGGAAAGTATGAGAGCACAAGAGTTTGAGACTCCAGAACTGCAGAAGACATTGGTGCCCTCAGTGCCCCCTTACACCCATCCCTAACACACACACACACACACACATCTCAAATTGGCAAATTGGCTGAACTCCAGCTGCTACCGTGGCAACATGGAAAGTATGAGAGTACAAGAGTTTGAGACTCCAGAACTGCAGAAGACATTGGTGCCCTCAGTGCCCCCTTACACCCATCCCTAACACACACACACACACACACACTGGAGAAAACATGAAACTCACCTTCTCATGTCCTTTAGAGGTGCTGATGGTTCTTCCTAGTTTGGCAAAAGCCGCTTTACCGCACAGCTGTCTAAACAATTGTCTAACCAATAGAAAGGAGCTGTTCACCCAAAAAAGTAAATTCTGCCATCATTTACTCACCGTCACATATTTACTCGCAAAATATGAGAACCAGTGATGTCAATGTAATCAAACCTGGCACAATGCAACTGAACACAGGTTTAAAATGTTTTCATCAATATAAATGACATTATACTGTATATGGTTAATTGATGAAAACTTTCAAAATTACATCCCTAATAGTACTTTGATACTTAAGTGGTGATAAGTTCTCATTTTCGAAGCTCAACAGTGTTTACATGCATCAGGCAGTTTTGCAATTTCATTTGAATTTGAAGAAACACACTATTTTGGAATATTCTGTATCAATGCAATTGAACGTTTTTAGATCAACTGCTTTTATCTGTGTATGGACAACTATCATGTGAAGAGTTGGTATTATTTATTCACCCGTCTGCACCTTGGCATGAAGTCAGAGGGGAAGGTGACTTTGTCAAGTGTGTCAGCATACTGTAACACCTGGGATAACAGCTGTTTCTTTTTCCCACCGGCAACCCCTCCAGCGGACAGTGAAGTGGGCACCATCACCCACTGAAGAGAGGTCTATTCAAGGGCATGTAGAGACCAGATCCAGATGGAATCTGCACACTTCCTGTGCTGTTTTTGAAGCATAATCTCATGGATTTCAACATGGTGTTAAATAGAGCTGAGAGTACTACACTCTAATTGGCAGCTAAAAGCATCATCAAATTAACCAAAGGATTTAATTAATAACCAAGCAAGGGACGGAGAATGTGGAGAATTTTCTGGACTTTTGTGAATGCAGAAACATGCAGAGCTTTTAGAAGGCACAGATTCTTCCACAGATTCCTTCATGCTGCGGAAATACATTTGAAAGACAGAAGACAATGAGCACAATGCTAAAAAGGGGCGGAGCTATGTAAGGTCTGTGCGCATGGATACATGGAGAAGATCAGAGACCCCTCCTTCCATGACCCATGACACCACACCCCTCCTCTTCACGTCTGGGGCTTTTGTTGAGGATACAGTCAGTGCGTCACAGATGTTGTTATGACTGGAGACAATATGAGTGAAACTAGGGCAATAATGATGTCAAATAATCACTGCAGAGCTACGTATATACAGGATTACAATAAAATAATTGCAGTTATAACTGAAAAAAGGAAAGTATGTCAAGGCAAACTTTGAATGTGGGCTTGACAAAGCTCAAATTAAAAGGAAAAATCTTTTTAGATAAAAAAAAATAGGGCCAAATTTACTAAATAGGGCAAATTAGCGTTAGAGTGCAATTCCATAAAAGCGCAGATGAGAGGGGAAAATTCTGCGGGTGATTTATTGACAATGCGCACATTAAAGAACACCGACGCAGCCAGATCATTTCCATAATGACCAGCAACTACCAAGAGCAATGCAAATTACCGCATGCTTTAACACATGCTTTTTTGGGCGTTAAATAATACCACTAATTTGACAAGCGCAAATGTTAGTAAATCACGTTGCGTGATTCATTTTAATACTCTCCCCCCATAAATTTTGCGTCTGAAAGGGAAACTCCTACAAATGCATATTCAATAAGGTCAGGCACAAAAATAACTCTGTCCATGCTTTTTCAGCGCTAATTCTTCACTGCGCGTCTTTAGTAAATCCTGACAGTACTATTTTAACGCCAAAAGATGGTTTGCGCTGGCGCAAGCTGTTAGTAAATCTGGCCTATATTGTGAAACATGCCAATTTCTTAGAAATGTAGGGCCCTATTTTAACGATCTAAGCGCATGGTCTAAAGCGCATGGCGCACTGAGGGCGTGTCCGAATCCACTTTTGCTAGTTAAACGATGGGAAAACGGTCGGCGCGCCCGGGCGCATGGTCTAAACGGGTTGTCCCTATTCTCTTAATGAGTAATGGGTGTTTTTTGGGCGTAACGTGCAATAAACCAATCAGAGTCTCATCTCCCATCCCCTTTAAAAGCCAGTTGCGCTCGCACCATGGCGGGTTCGCTATTTACATGGCGAAAAGTAATTTTTCATTTTTAAAAATGTTTGTGTGCTGTTGCGCATCCCTGTGTGTGTGTAATAAGCAAAGTGTACACGCGTTGTGCACCCACCTATAGATGCATATTACTGACGCGCTCTTTAAATATCAGAGAAAAAATATTGCACCAGACTTTAGACCAGGTGTGAGTTGGTCAATGACGCAGTCTATTTTCAGTTCCTCAAAATAGCAACGCGCCAACAAATGTGCCTGAACGCACCTGAACGCACCTCTTTTTTTAGACCAGCATGCCCATGGGCGCACAAATGGGCAAAAATGCATTAGCTATTTAAACAACACGGCACAGGATGGGAAAATCTAGCAAAAACACTTGCGCCACGTTGCACCGGGTGTATGATAGGGCCCGTAGTCTTTGTATTCAGGCTTCAGAGGCT
The DNA here is from genome assembly GCF_001515645.1 of Sinocyclocheilus grahami. Classification (NCBI taxonomy): domain Eukaryota; kingdom Metazoa; phylum Chordata; class Actinopteri; order Cypriniformes; family Cyprinidae; genus Sinocyclocheilus; species Sinocyclocheilus grahami. Next base: position 426,490 of record NW_015505761.1, on the reverse strand, counting down.
ATCTGTAACGGGGCTGACGAGACGTGAGACGTGTGGATCCATCTGCAAGCTTTTAATAGAGAGACGTGGTAAACAGGCAGGGTCAAACAATGGTAAACAGGTATATGGTGGGCAAAACACAAGAATAGTCCTAGGGCTAGCGTAGGTCACCGATCGGCAGACAGAATCACAGGGGCAAGACGAGAGGGAAAAAAACAGGAAAACAGGCAAAGATCAAAAACCGCAAAAACAGGCAAGGCAAGGCAAAACAAGGAAAACACGGAGACTCGGAAAGGGGTACAGGCTAAACAATACTCAGCAGAGAAAGGTGGTTAGAGTGGGTGTTATATAGTGAATGAGGTAATTAGAAACAGCTGTGTGCAATGAGTGCAATCAGGGCAGTGTGCAAATTGTGCAAAGAATGATGGGAAATGTAGTCCGGGGTGCTATGCAACAGTTTGTGTAGTGCGAGAGTCAATGTAATGGAAATGGTGACATCTGGTGGTGAATAAACGGAAGTCCATGAACCGAATTCGTGACACTATCATACCATTTTCAAAATAAAAACAAGCAAACAAAAAAAGTTTAAATTGAATGATTCTGAAATGTATGGAAGCTTGTTTTTGCCACTGAATAAAATATTAAAAAGGTAATGTGACTTTTTGTCTCACAGGTTTGACTTTTTTCCTCAGAATTGCATGATATAATAAAAACGTAAAAGTTATAAAGTCAGAATTTAGATATGTAAACTCGCAATTGTGAGGTACAAGGTCAGAATTGTGTGATATAAGCTCACACTTCTGACAAATAAAGTCAATATTGCAAGACACGAGCTCGCAGTTGTGCGAAATAAAGTCGCAATTCTGAGAAATAAAGTCAGAATTGCAACTACATCAGTGGCGTTCCGTCCATATAAGCTGCGTATGCGCCGCATAACCAGGCCGTCTGAGAGAACGAGTTCACGGGCTAATTAATATAAACATGATTATAATTTGATCACTTGAAAATTCACTGTTGCTGTCAGATCTCGATTGACGAAAGTCGACTAAATCAAATGCAAAAAAAAAACCCATCATAACTGTATATTTTCTGTATTGTGTCGATTACAATTAAAGTCATTTTCTGATTTTATTGTTGTTTGCAACGTTACTTAGCAATATTTTAAAGATATTATTATTATTTTGTTTATTTATTTATTTTTGTATTTTGCATGGTCTATTATTGGAGTAGTGTCACCTGGGTGGGAGTTTTAACTAAAAAACGGGGTTAAAATAAATGAATGAATAAATAAATCAGTCGATGCAGAGACATATAGTGCAGGGGAATCCCCCATCTCCCCACCCTCTGAATATTACGTATCATAAAGTAACTACGTTATTTGGCGGTTTTTACTCTTTTACTTCTAGCATTCGAATAACTACCTGAAACTATAGAAGAAGGATTGGAGATGAATTTCCTTTATGACCAGCCAATAAAAATGCAACATGAAATGGCGTCTTGATCAATGTGACATGGCGCTAAAACTTACTTACTTCAAACTTTCCCCTTCCTCTTTCACAGCTTCCTCTTTTTTCAGCACACATAAAAAGTACATCTGCCAAACTGTGCTTCATCATGCTCTTTTTGTTTACCACTAGCGCATGCCGATGACATATGCGTCAATAGTAATTTGCGCCGTAGCCTACGAGTCACTAGGTGTCATCATTGCACAGTCAGCATACATGTTGTACCCAAGTTTATTAGATCTATGTTGCACAGAGTGATTTGCAATGATCTTATAAGATTGCTGTCTGTAGAAGGCTCCAATGGTATGCTGTGGTTAGGGTTGTGCAAAAAATCGAAAGTGATTTTCATGCGCATCTCGTCAGTAAAGCCGCTTCTGTGATTAGTAGTAAATTTAGCTCAAAGGTTTAGTGCGTTCAGATGGAGCGGCATTTACTACACAGAGCCGTAGTTCACTGACAAGCTACACAAAATCGCGTTCAAAATCGACAATGAATCGCCTGCGATTTTTAACGCGATTTTGTGCAAGTATATGTCAACTTATTCTACTAACCCTAAACCTACCATAACAGTCTACTCTGAGAGTTTGTAGACATGTAATTGCAAGTTAATGAGAATTAGTTGACATGTAGTTGCAAAGTTACTTATAGTTAGTAGTAGAATGTCTAAAGTGAACTATCAAAATAAAGTGTAACCATTAATTTCTCCCACTATTTTTTTATGGCTGGTTTGTCTTCTCCCCTTTTAAAGTTACCATGAAATCAAAATTGACAATTTTTATGGCTGGGCAATAATTCATCCCCAACCTGTTCCTCGCGTGTGTTTGCAGCAAACAACAACAATTCAACAATACAATCAATTACCGATTTTTTCTTGTTCAAGAAGCCGTTTCACTCACATATACAGTACGTCACAATAGGGAAGAAAAGATGATCACAATGTCCTTTTCATGCCGATTTTAGCCTTAGAAGTAAGTCCCTAAATTTCCACCAAATCATTGGGTTCATTTTTCTCTCTCTCTTCTTCACACCGTTTCCCGTTTTTGAGATGAGACCAATTTATTCTGGCTCGGTGACATCATGGGCAGCAGTACAGAGCTGCGCTGCACGATCTGAATGCAGGAAAGCAAAATGCCACTGAGAAGAAATGACACTCATTATCAGAAACCACAGGAGTGAGACGGATAAAAGTGTGCGAGTGTGTGTAGTGGGAGGTCATTTGAAGGACACTTTTCATTAGTTATCAGAATGGTCATTGATGATATGTGACCTGTGATAGATGGAGTGTGTGTGTGACAGTAGGGTCCTTGTCTTCAGAGATCACTGCAGCCCTTGTGTTTTCAGCGCTGTTGGACAGCCTCAATGGCAGCTTCATTCCCATGGGAGGCACTGTTTGTGTGTTCGTGCCACCAGAACTGTCGCTATCAAGGCAGAAAATATGACTATATCCCATCTGCTTATCAAACTCTTAAATGTCAGGGCTGTTTTGACTATCTAGGATTTGCCAGAGCAATTACTGCACCACTATAACCAGAAAATACTTTGCAGCTGTATTGCGAATTCAATTCAATTCACAGTTCAATTGTGAATTTGTTTTACTTTGTGCTGTACAGATACAGAACAATAGTAAGAAATATTCCAGTTTAAAACTTTTTCCTTATTAAACATTTTTGCACACACAAAATAGTATTTTTTTTAAAATGTGTATACACTACAGCAGGGATACTCAAATCTGGCCCACGAGATCCACTTTCCTGCAGAGTTTAGCTCTAACCCTAATCAAACACACCTGAGCATGCTAATCAATGTCTTCAGGATCATTAGAAAATCACAGGTAGGTGAGTTTGATCAGGGTTGGAGCTAAACTCTGCAGCACATTGGCCCTCCAGGGCAAGATTTGAGGAACCCTGCACTACAGCTCAAAAGATTGGAATCTTTTTTTTTTTCTTTTGAAAGAAGTCACTTGTGTTCACCAAGGCTAACAGTAAAAAAAAAAATAATTATACTATTAAAAAAAAGAAGAAATTATATATATATAATTTATTCCTGTGATTTCAAAGCTGAATTGTCAGCATCATTACTCCAGTCTTTATTATTACAATATTGAAAACCATTTTTATTGCTTAATATTTTTTGAAACTCTCATACTTTCTTTGATGAATAGAAAGTTTAAACGAGAATTGAAAAGAACATTTATTTAAAATATAAATCTTTTGTAGCATTATAAATGTTGTTACTGTCACTTTTGATCAATTTGTGTCCTTGCTGAATATATTTTATTTTCGATTTCTTTTAAAATATTTTTTGTCCCTCACATATTGATAATAAGATATGATTCTTGAGCATTAAATCAGCATATTAGAATGTTTTCTGAAGGATCATGAGACACTTAAAGGAACACTCCACTATTTTTGAAAATAGGCTCATTTTCCAACTCCCCTAGAGTTGAACAGTTGAGTTTTGCTGTTTTCGAATCCATTCAGTCGATCTCCAGGTCTGGCGGTAGCACTTTTAGCTGTAGCTTAGCATAGAGCATTGAATCTGATTAGACCGTTAGCAACTCGCTCAAAATTGACCAAAGAGTTTCTATATTTTTCCTATTTAAAACTTGACTCTTCTGTAGTTACATCGTGTACTAAGACC
>NW_015505761.1:394251-422340 GCF_001515645.1 Sinocyclocheilus grahami | reverse complement strand
GCTAGGAACTATACTCTCATTCCAGCGTAATAATCAAGGAACTTTGCTGCAATGATATTATGCAGCGCCTGAAAATAGACTAACATAACCAACGTGACCACCTGCTTGCACAGGGAGCGTGCTGGGGACTATTTTCAGGTGCTGCGTAATATCATTGCGCCTGCTGCACCCATGGTACGGCAGCAAAGTTCCTTGATTATTACACCGGAATGAGAATATAGTTCCTAGCCATATTGGCCTAGAAAATAGCAACTTTTCATTTTTCTTAGTACACGATGTAACTACAGAAGAGTCAAGTTTTAAATAAAATATAGAAACTCTTTGGTCATTTTTGAGCGAGATGCTAACGGTCTAATCAGATTCAATGATCTATGCTAAGCTAAGCTAAAAGTGCTACCACCAGACCCGGAGATCGGCTGAATGGATTTGAAAACGGTAAAACTCAACTGTTTAACTCTAGGGGAAAATGAGCCTATTTTCAAAAATAGTGGATTGTTCCTTTAATACTGAAGTAATGGCTGCTGAAGATTCAGTATTGCTTGTGCTTGTTGTACCTCCACACCTCTAGGTGTCAGTATATGTTGAAGGCTACCGGCATATCGGTCATCGCAACATAAGTAAAAAAAAACAAAAAACATTTAAAGCTGATGTAAGCATCAGAATAGTGATTGTTTTCAAATAGGTTTTCCAAACACTCTTAATTGAAAGAGCTAATTTGAAGAATTGCTAGAGCTTCTCTTGTACTGAGCTTGGTATATTTCTAGAAAGTTTCTCAAAAGTTTTTAAATAGTTGGTGTGTGTGTGTAACATTGACCACTTTATTCACAAAGCTCTGACCTTCAGTGAGTCTTAACACACACGTACCAGGATCCCCACTGGGTTTGTCTCTCCTTACACCAGCTCCAGCAGTTTCTGGGACATCTAACAGTAGAAAGTAAGAAAAAAGTGATAAAATGAGGGCCATCTCCTCTAAGCCGACAGAAGACGGGTTTTATGCATTATCCTGACGCTGGTGACCTCTCGCGGAGCATTCTGGGTCAGTGTCACAGAGATAAATGAGAAGACTGGAAGATTTTTTTTCTGTCAGATTGATCTTTTTTCACTCTGAGAAGGGGGAGGGAGATGTGAAGATGAGGAAAACGGAGGAAAGAGGATAAGATGGGGGAAATGAGAACAGACAGATGGTCAACAACTCAACATCTGTCACATCAGAAGCACAAAGCTATTAGAAAGCTTTTAAAGCAAAAGTTCACACCAAATTGAAATTCTGTCAACACTTACTAACCCTTATGGCATTCCAAATCATGTTGACTTCTTTCCATCGTCGAACTAAAAAAGGATAACTTTAGCAGAATGTGTGCTCTGCTCTTTTCCAGTACAGTGTAGTGCTGAGTTTTAGAGATCTCCACAGTTCCTCAGATATCAAAGTCTGCAAAAAAAAAAAAAAAACAAATCTCAAAAAGCTTTCATCAAACTCTCTAAAGACCAAATGATCTGAGCTATATTGTATGTGAACAACTGAATCATTTTCTTCTAAGGAACTTAGAAGAAGAGAAACATCTGAAATTGGCACATAACTGAGAACTCCATTAATTCTCCCGCTATACTGTATGAAAGCGCAGCTTCTGAGACATGAACATTTTATTGTGGGTGACACAGAAATGATATGTCTGCTTGATTGTAGTATAGCAGTGATGGACTGTGATTTTCACTTGATGTTCTGTAGGATACCGACTGGTAATCTTTATTTACTGGAAAGCTGCAAACTTTACCATTTTTATTCCTGAGCAAGCACGCATTTTGAAAATCTGGTTTCACAGAATGGCTGCAAGGTTCACTGCAGCTTATGCTCATGTTATATTAAGACTACACTTTTATTGAAGACTTAATAGAGTCAATGTCTCTAGGTGTCTTAGAAGAATGAAAATTAGACAGAAACTAGACAATTGTTGACATAAAGCACAGTAAAAATATAGATATATATTGTAGATTTTTTTTTCCAATATTGTGTTCCGAAGATGAACGAAGGTCTTACAGGTTTGGAACGACATGAGGGTGAGTAATTAATGACAGAATTTTCATTTTTGGGTGAACTAACCCTTTTAATAAATGGATGTGCTGGCTGAGCTAGACATTGTAAATCAAAAGACAATGTTGCATGATATTGGATGGAACTCTGCATAAAATTAATATGCGTAGCATATCTGAGAGCATTTCTCATTTGGAAAGATTTGATAAGAAATGTTTGAGCTCATATTTGCTTTGGATTGCAGACGTTGCATCCAGGAAATATGAGCACAGTTTGAGATGTGATCTTTTTTTAATCTATAGAGGAAACGTGAGATTATTATCACATATTTATGTGAGAATGTGAGGTTTATTTATTCATTCATTCATTTTTTTTTATTGGGGCCCTAATGTTCCATAATTTAACCGTCAACGAAAAAAAAAAAAAAAAAAAAAAAAAGAAGTAGAAAGCCAAATAAACGGCAAAAGCCAGTATGGTGCTTTGTGCCTTTAGATACGGTAACCATTCAGACTCTGTAGCTAGCGGTTACTGTCAGATCACACATTATTTCAATTACATTTGCATTCCCAACAAAACGGTGACCACATATGCAGTGACAACGCATAATTTAATGAAACATCAGAGGAAAACTGAAAGCCAAATAGGTGCTTTCACCACAGATGACAGAAAATGGTACAAAAAGCCAAATACAAAGTCAAAGGTGTAATAAGGAGTCAAAGAGAGATAAGGAGAAAGAAACTTGACAAGACTCACCACAGACGACTCAAGGGAAATATAGCAGGGCATACAGAGAATTATGAACAAACTCACAACCTCATGATAACAACAGACCAGAGTGAATTCTAAAGAGGGCTCGACAAGATAAAACACCAAAATCTGATGTGAGGTTTGCTTGAAATTGAGAAGGCAGAGATTGTGTGGGTGGTGAGATCTCTCCACACACACATCTACTACCAAAGCCTAGATATACTTCAAGTGAAAAATGAACTGGTGTGATGTCATTTAAAACAAAATCAGGCCAAAACGAAGTTTGTTTGGAGAGAGTTCATTTATTTCAGGAGTTTGCCAAAGCGGCCTTTCTGGAAGAGTTTGCTCAGGCTGGTAAACATATTTGAACTACCAATGGTCCATGAAAGACTTTGACATGAAAATCTTCTCCGGTTTATTTCTTCTGTTCAGTCTCTCAGGGTCAGACGCGGGTAACAGCATGAATGCACTGCGGATCTGCTTTGGAGTAGAAATTGAAGTTGTAATTCTAAACGAAAGCGACACTGACCGTGTTTTTGTCCACAGTTTGTTTTTTTGTCAGCTCGTGGTCAGTGTCAACCTTTGCTGTATAGAAATCAGCAGCTGCACACTCTGAAACATCAGATCTGTGATTATTCCTGACAGTGTGCCCTGCTTTGGCTCCGGTTCTCTGTAATACTGTTTGTTGACTCTGTACTCTATAACATTTTCCCCTCATAGTTTCATTCAAATTCACACCTTCAGAGAGGGGATTCCCACAGCGAAGATGAGCGACATGATTTCATGGTGTTAAACTGATTTCAAAGCTGGAAATTCCACACAGTCGGACATTTTTCACATTCCTCTTACGACGGCTGGAAAAATCTTTAAATTCTGCCACGTTTCACTTTACTACTTCTGAAAATGAATTCTAATATAATTGTGCATGTGTCAGTTATGACCTCTTTTAAGGCAGTGTACACAAAGTCAGTCTTCCTAGACGTTAATTTTGATCTCTTTCATAACTCAGAAGACATAAAAAAAATTATAGTTTTACTAAAAAATGTAAATTCCGTAACCGTTTACTCATTGTTCCAAACCCATATGACTTCCATTCTTCTTGGGATAACAAAGGAAGATGTTTAAATATTCTGTGTTTATTTTGTTCATCCATTGGAATCCCACCCCAACGGAAAATTTCAAGCTTCACAAAGTTCATAAAGGCAAGTAATCAATATCAAGCAGTTTAATCTAAAGTCTTCTGAAGAGACATGGTAAGTTTATATGATGAACAGATTTAATAGGATTTTATTCACATATAAACATTGATCAGTGAACAAATAAAGTTCAAATGTGCATTCTTGACATTCAAAAGATCAGCTAAATACTAATAAAGGAGGGAGATTAAGTAATGCAACTAATTTTAGGTGAACTAACCTTTAAATATAATATTTTCTCACATTTCTGTCTCTCATTCAGTCTCATATTTTTGGTAAAATTCCATAGAAGCAGTGAAAATAGACACATATGTCAATAAATGGCATGCAGTAAGGGTTTAGAACTATGTGAATGCTGATAGTACAGTTCAGATCATTTGGTCTTTGGAGAATTTGATGATACATTTTTGAGACGTTGTTGAGATCTTTTCTGAGACAGTTGTGCCATTACTGTGTTTTTTTTGTGAGGAGAAAATCTGAAAAGCCAGACATTTGTATTTGGTCTCGATTTAACTGCATTCCTGTCTTGGAGAAACTTGAGATATTAAACTGACGTTTAATGTGATGAGACGATATAATGAGACGTGCTTTGGTCTCATACTGTATCGCATACCTTGTCAGTGTCGTGCGCTTGCTTAGCCCTTTGTTGTGATAAACAGTAAAGTGTGTTCAGCTGAATTAAATTTCCGTTTTTGTCAAACGGGTATAAAAAGGATAGTACACCGTGGCAGCGGTCGCAGCAGCCCTCGTGTGGAACCCTCCTCCTGTGAAGACCAAAGAGTGTAAAGACCATCGAATCTACTGTGCGAGTCCACCGTGCAGGGACATAGACAAGGGACATAAGTATCGCTTTTGACTCAACCTCTTTTTTTACACCTTTCTTCACTTCTGTTTCAGTTTTTATGACTAACTCTTACTATGTGTTTCCATATCCCTACTATTACTACTACTCGCAAACCACGCATCACACACAATAGGCAGCGCAATCCTAACAACCTGTGCCTTTTGCCTATGTCTGCTAATACACTACTTTCTTTTTCTATTGGTCTCTGGAATTGTCAGTCTGCAGTAAACAAAGCAGATTTCATTACATCTATTACTAGTCATTCAAGACTAAACCTCATGGCCCTGACAGAGACGTGGATCAAACCAGAGGACACTGCTACTCCTGCAGCACTCTCCAATAATTTCTCATTTTCCCACACTGGTCTGCTTATCTCTAATGATTGGAAATGTATTCCTTTACCTTCTCTGGGTATTAGCAGCTCCTTTGAATCACATTCAGTCATTATTACCCACCCTTTTAAAATCCATTTTGTAGTTGTTTATCAACCCCCAGGACCACAAGGTAACTTCTTTGGATTAATTAGATGTGCTACTCTAAAACTTTCCTGAGGATGGTACTCCCCTAGTTATGCTTTGAGACTTTAACATCCTCCTAGATAAACCTCAGGCTGCAGACTTCCACACTCTGCTTGCCTCTTTTGATCTCAATAGAGTGTTAACTATGGCTGCTCACAAATCAGGCAACCAACTGGACCTTAATTACACATGACACTACTCCATTGATCATGTACTGGTTACTCCACTGCACACCTCGGATCACTTCCTCCTCACTCTTAACCTCAACAGGGTTCCTGACACAACACATACCCCTCCACATGTCATCTTTCGACGTAATCTACGCTCACTCTCACCCTCTTAGCTTTCTGCTGTGGTTTCATCTTCACTTCCTCCCCCTAAACAGTTAGCATCTCTTGATGCTAACAGTGCTACTGATACTTTCTGCTCCACTCTCACATCTTGTTTAGACACCCCTTCTGCCCCTGGGCTGTCTGATGTTTTCTGTGAGCATTGTTCTAAGCTCAGGGCTGATGAAGGGTGTGGCGCAAATCAAAAAATACTACTGACCTTAATGTGTATCAGTCACTCCTCTCTTCCTTCTTCATTAATGTTTGCCTACAAAACCACCACTGGCTCTGCACCCCTTTACCTAAATTCATTACTTCAGACTTATGTGCCTCTAGAAGCTTGCGTTCTGCAAGTGAACGTCGCTTTATTGTGCCATCCCAAAGAAGCACAGAATCACTTTCACAGACTTTTACATTAACTGTTCCCTCCTGGTGGAATGACCTGCCCAACTCAATCCGAGCAGCTGAGTCCTTAGCCATCTTCAAGAATCGGCTAAAAACACATCTCTTCTATCTTTATTGGACCCTCTAACTCTAGCACACTCTATTCTAATTCTATTCTTTATAAAAAAACACTTCTAGACTTTCACTCTCTTTATTTACTAACTGCTTGTTTTCTTAAAAAAACAACAACTAACACTTGCTTCTCTAATCTTTTTGTATTCTATCTATTTGTTTTCTTTTTATTTATTATACAATTATAGTTCTGACTTTCTGACTTCTGATTAACAAAAGCAAAAAAGGCCTCTAACACTAGCTCGCTCTGTTCTTTTTCTATTCTATCTGTTTTCTTTTTATTTATTATATGATTTAAAAGGAAAAAAAACATTGCTACGTGTACTGCATTAAGCTAACTGAGACTTGTTATAGCACTTGTATATCATTGCTGTTTTGTTGATTTTGATTGCTTCCATTGTCTTCATTTGTAAGTCACTTTGGATAAAAGTGTCTGCTAAATGTCTAAATCAGTCACTCCTCTCTTCCTTCTTCATTAATGTTTGCCTACAAAACCACCACTGGCTCTGCACCCCTTTACCTAAATTCATTACTTCAGACTTATGTGCCTCTAGAAGCTTGCGTTCTGCTAGTGAACGTCGCTTTATTGTGCCATCCCAAAGAATCACAAAATCACTTTCACAGACTTTTACATTAACTGTTCCCTCCTGGTGGAATGACCTGCCCAACTCAATCCGAGCAGCTGAGTCCTTAGCCATCTTCAAGAATCGGCTAAAAACACATCTCTTCTATCTTTATTGGACCCTCTAACTCTAGCACACTCTATTCTGAATTCTATTCTTTATAAAAAAACACTTCTAGACTTTCACTCTCTTTATTTACTAACTGCTTGTTTTCTTAAAAAAACAACAACTAACACTTGCTTCTCTAATCTTTTTGTATTCTATCTATTTGTTTTATTTTTATTTATTATACAATTATAGTTCTGACTTTCTGACTTCTGATTAACAAAAGCAAAAAAGGCCTCTAACACTAGCTCGCTCTGTTCTTTTTCTATTCTATCTGTTTTCTTTTTATTTATTATATGATTTAAAAGGAAAAAAAAACATCGCTACGTGTACTGCATTAAGCTAACTGAGACTTGTTATAGCACTTGTATATCATTGCTGTTTTGTTGATTTTGATTGCTTCCATTGTCTTCATTTGTAAGTCACTTTGGATAAAAGTGTCTGCTAAATGTCTAAATGTAAATGTAAACTTATTGTATTTGTGAGTTTTATTTGTTATTGGGTTTCACAAAAGTACATGCCAGTCTTATTTGGCTATTATATTTTTAAATAGAAAATATTGTTCCTTTCACAACTTTTCACATCATTTGTAAGTGCATCAGATAAAAATCCAATATGAACTCCAAAAAAAAAAAGTTTTACACACTACTCAAGCAAACAAAACCATCATTACAGCATTACACTACATCATTACAAAAAATGCAAGCCTTATATTATATTAATATGACATTGTTAATATAATTATTGATTTTAATGCTACAAAAAGTTGTAATGACGCTGTACCATGCTTTTACCTTCTGATATTGTTATTTTGCCGTGCTACAGCACTTGTAAGGAACTGATACACACACTTTCTCTTTTCCTCTGACCACATCCCAGTTCCCCTGTGCATGTGTGTTTTCCTCCTGCATTTTCTTCCCAATTCCACAAGCTCTACTGAATTAATGTCTGAGTGAGTTGTGTGAGTAAGTCAAGCATGTGTGTTCAGGAGTCAGTCTGATTATTGATAGAGTACTCCACAGCCCTGTGTGCATACGTGAGCAGCATGTCTGTTGCTCCAGCACCAGAGGCCAGACGGCCGAGTCTCAGTCCAGTCCGTCTCTCTCTCTCTATTCTGTCAGTCAGGAAAGGCCGTTGTGAAGGGCGCAGCGCCACACAGCTCTGGAGACATCAGCCGCGTTCTGTCAGGCTTTCTGATCCCGAATCCAGCAGCCCTGACAGCCGCGACACACTGAACAAATATTCACATCTGAGTCTTTCTCTTATCCACACGCGCGCTCCTTCTCCTTCAGTTCTGACAGGAGAATGTGCAGCGCTGCAGAACATCAGATGCGCTGATGAATAGCACAGCGACATCAGGGAGAAACAAAGCTTTGTGCTGAGTCAGAAACGCACGGCTGTCAGCTGCAGACACTGAATGTTGCAAACTGCAGCGATGAGGCGCGTCTGCGAGACGGGTTTAAAATCTGTCGATCTCTTCTCTTTTTTAAATTAACATCAGGATCGAGCAGATGGAGACGCTAAGAAGAACTTAATCGTTTTTCAAGTCTGTTGCATCTTTAGATCAAACTCCAAAGCACTTGCATATCCTGAAAATCCCTTTCTCTCTGACCTTTTCTTCCTTTTACCCATAATCCCTTTCTAATGAGTTGCTGTTTGCTCATGTTTGAGGCATGTCTTAAGGGATTCAGCAGTGGGCCTGTTGGCATATCTTGTACCCTATGCTTGGCTGCCGCTGATTTGCCCGGCTGCTGTGATGGATATGGCCTGAGTTTATGCTGTAAGGCTGGCCTCAGAGAAGATTGCAATGCAGCTTTGTGCCAGTTAGGTCATATAGTTTAGTTGCACTCAAAATCAGAAAGCAGTTGTGCTACGGTGTTTCGGTGAAAAGCTTAAGTCTAATTTGCATACTATCAGTTTTAACCATGTGCCAATGTGTTGATATAAGAGTTGATAACTTGACACTCATTTTTTGTATTATCGATTCATTTAAAAATGCATAAAAAGTGCTATTCATATATACAATGATTTGAGATCATTTCTTAATAAAAATTCAATGTGAGCAAATAGGGTAAAAAAATAATTGCAGATATGCTCACTGAATATAAACAGACCACTCAGATCATTAGGATAGAGTCAGTTAGAAATACCAAGGGTTCACACAAAACAAGCGGAATCTGCTTTTAGTTATGCTGCCCGCAGTTGGAATCAGCTTCCAGAAGAGATCAGATGTGCTAAAACATTAGTCACATTTAAATGCAGTCTCAAAACTCATCTGTTTAGCTGTGCATTTATTGAATGAGCACTGTGCTACGTCCGAACTGATTGCACTATAATTTATGTACAGTGCCCTTGATGCACTATAAATCGGCACCTGCCTATAAATGTCATGAAACAGAAACACAAGATCCAATTGCGAGTGAAAAGGAAGTCTTTATTAGACAACTCCAAATACATCAAGTAGAAGTGCAGGTAACCCGGCAGTGCAGAGTCTCAGCTCAGGCAGGGAATAATCCAAGCAGTCTAAACCCTCCAGGGAACAGGTAACTGTAACCCTCCCAGTCCACCAATTACTGGAATCCGCGTCCCCTCCACCTAGAGTCCAGAATATGATTCACTGAATAAACAGGTTCCCCATCTACGAGTCGCGCCGGTGGGGGAACTGGGGTTTGCGGATTAATGGTAGCATGAAAAACGGGCTTTAATTTGGAAACATGAAAAACGGAATGAATCCTCCTGTATGCCGGAGGCAGTTTAAGGCGGACCACCACCGGACTAATAATCTTGGTGACTGTAAACGGGCCAATGAATTTAGGAGCAAGTTTATTACAAATGGTACGGAGAGGAATGTTCTTAGATGAAAGCCACAGTTTTTGACTGACGACATAGACGGGAGGCCTCGACCGGTGGCGATCAGCCTTGGCGTTGGTGGGCACCCTGACCTGGAGGAGGGTCTGTCTGGCCCTGCTAGATAATAAATACGTGGGCAGAGGGAACCGCGACTTCGGATTCCAGACTGGGAAAAATAGGTGGCTGGTACCCTAAACTACACTCAAATGGAGACAGGCCCGTGGCGGATACTGGTAATGAGTTATGTGTGTACTCAACCCTTGAAAGCTGCTGACTCCAAGAGGATGGTTTCTGAGAGACCAAACATCGCAACATACGTTCTAGGTCTTGGTTGGCTCTCTCGGTCTGACCATTACTCTGGGGATGATACCCAGAAGAAAGACTAACCATCGCCCCCAACAAATCACAAAACTCACTCCAAAATTTAGAGACAAACTCTCCGTCCGTCGGGAGGCCATGTATGCGAAAAATGTGGTCAATGACAACAACCGCTGTCTCTCTGGCAGACGGTAATTTAGGCAGAGGGATGAAATGAGCAGCCTTCAAGAACCGGTCCACCACGGTCAAAACCACCGTGTTCCCAATTGAGGGCGTGAGACCTGTGATGAAATCTAGCAAAATGTGGGACCAGGGTCTCGAGGGAACTGATAGCGGCTGAAGGAGTCCAGCAGGGGGTCGATTGGAAGTCTTAAAAATGGCACAGACAGAGCAAGCCAAAACAAAACATTGTATGTCGCGAGCCTTAGATAGCGACCAGAACCGTTGTTTAATAAGAAACATAGTACGACTCCCCTCAGGATGACAAGCCACCTTGGAACAATGACTCCATCGAATTACATCAGACCGTAAAGTCTCTGGCACAAACAAACGACCAGGTGGGCATCCGGGCGGAGGCGTTACCCCTTGAGAGGCCGTGCGGACCTTCGATTCAATCTCCCATGTGACTACAGAAGCAAAAATCTTCTGTGGCACAATGGGCTCGAGAGAAGACTGGCGCTCCGAATGGTCAAAAATACGGGATAACGAACGACAAAAATAAAGCCCACTGAGCCTGCCTAGAGTTCAATCTTTTAGCGGACTTGATATACTCAAGGTTCTTATGCTCCGTCCAGAAGACAAAAGGAACCACCGAACCTTCTAACCAATGACGCCACTCCTCCAAGGCAAGCTTGACTGCCAGCAGCTCTCTATTTCCAATATCATAGTTGCATTCAGCGGGAGACAAACGATGAGCAAAATACGCGCAAGGATGCATCTTACTGTCCGAGGAAGAACGCTGGGATAGGATGGCACCAGCCCCCACCTCTGATGCGTCAACCTCCACCACAAACTGCCGGGAGGGATCAGGGGCGATAAGGATGGGAGCTGAAACAAAGCAGCTCTTCAGTTTGGCAAACGCAGCTTCTGTTGCGCTGAACCACCTGAATGGAGTTTTGGTAAAGATTAAGGCAGTCAAAGGGGCAGCTAGCTGGCTGAAATTGCAAATAAAATGCCGGTAAAAATTGGCAAAGCCCAAAAACCTCTGCGAGGCCTTGCGGGAATCTGGAGTTGGCCAATCAACCACAGCCTGAATCTTGTCCGGATCCATGCGCATGCCCTTGACCAACACGATGTGACCCAAAAAAGGAACAGACTGTGTATGGAAAGCGCATTTCTCCGCCTTAACATAAAGACCATTCTCTAACAGACTCTGAAGCACTCGCCTGATGTGCTGAACATGTTCCTGGAGAGAGTGAGAAAATATCATATGAACTGATCTAGCATATCTCTCAACACGTCATTGATGAGTGCCTGGAAGACTGCGGTGCGTTGGAAACCTCAAAAGGAAGAACGCAATATTCAAAGTGCCCCCTGGGGGTACTAAAAGCAGTCTTCCATTCATCCCCCTCTCTTATGCGAACCAAATGATAAGCGTTGCAGAGGTCCAATTTCGTGAAAAAGGACGCCCCCTGCAGACGTTCAAAGGTAATAGACATCAACGGCAAAGGATATGTATTCTTCACCATGATGTTGTTCAGCTCTCGCTAGTTGATTCAGGGACGAAGAGACCCGTCTTTCTTTTTCAGGAAAAAACCCCGCCCCCACCGGTGAAGAAGAAGGGCGAATGATCTTGGCTGCTTGAGAATCAGAAATATATTTCTCCATGGCCTCCCTCTCCGGGGCAGAAAGCGAATACAGTTTGCCCTTAAGCGGCGACGTACCTGGTAATAAATCTATTGCACAGTCATGGGGTCGATGTGGAGGTAGAGAAGCAGCTCGAGACTTACTGAACACTCTCTTCAGGTCGAGGTACTCACTGAGCACGTTTGACAGGTCCATATCCTCATCCTGAAACACAGAACAGGACACAGAAGAACAGGCAGACAACAAACAAGCAGCATGACAACGCTCACTCCAAGAGACAATAGAGTTCTTACTCCAATTTATATAAGGGTTATGAAGCACAAGCCAGGGATGCCCAAGGACTACTGGAGTAACAGGCGTGTCAGTTAAAAGAAAATTAATGATCTCAGTGTGATTACCAGAAGGGAGGAGTCTTACTGGACCTGTTGTGTCTCTGAAAGCAAGATCTAAAAAATTACCCTCAGCACCAGAGTCAATTAAAGCCTGACAGTCATAAGTGGCTGAGGACCACTGCAACTTGACAGGAAGGAGGGTAGCAGCAAGAGAAGATTTAGCCAATGTGACCCCACCCGTCAGTAACCCCTTACCTACTGACGGGTTCTGGCTTTTACGGGACACTGTGCTGCGATGTGACCAGCAGCTCCGCAATAAAGGCAGAGACCCTCATCTCGCCGCCTTAGCTTCTCCTCCAGGGAAAGACGGGATCTGCCCATCTGCATGGGTTCCGGTTCGGAGAAGGAAACATCTGCGTCGGAGGAGGTGACCGAAAGGTGGTTCAGTAGATTGGCCGCCGGAGCTTGGCGCGCTCACTGATCTCTCCGCTGCAATCTGGTGTCCACCCGAATAGCCAGATCGATTAATCCATCCAGCGTTGTAGGTAACTCCAGTGCGTAGATCTCATCCTTGATATAATCAGAAAGTCCATGTAAAAACATGTCCCACTGCGCTTCAAGATTCCAATGGCACTCCATTGATTTTCCTGCCATAACTCAACCAGAAAACGAGCCGCCTCTCTGCCCAAAGCCGCCCGATCAAAAACCTTCTTGATCTCACCCGAAAACGACTGAAATGACGTGCAGCAAGGAAGCTTCTGCTCCTAAACGGTAGCTCCCAGAGAGCCACCCGTCCAGAGAGCAGCGTTATGACAAACTCTATCTTTTCGATTCTCTGTAGGAAACGACGATGGTTGAAGAGAGATATACAGAGAACACTTGGCAAGAAAAGAGCAGCATTGCTGGGACTCACCAGAGTAAAAAGCTGGAGGCAGAAGGTGGGGTTCGGTGAAACGAGCGGCCTGATTCGGGACAGAAGACACAGGTGAATTAGGTGCAGTGTGTTGCTGGACGGACTCAGTCTGGAAACGTTGTAGCTGGGTGGTAAGCTCCGAGACCTTAGAGACCAGGGCTTGAACAGCGCGATTAGAGGCTGCCATCTGTTCATCCTGGCGATCCATGCGTGAATTACTGTGAGCCAAAAAGTCTCTTAAATCTGATGCACTCGCTGGATCCATAATGGTCAGATCGTTCTGTCATGAAATGGAAACACAAGATTCAATTGCGAGTGAAAAGGAAGTCTTTATTAGACAACTCCAAGTACATCAAGTAGAAGTGCAGGTAACCCGGCAGTGCAGAGTCTCAGCTCAGGCAGGGAATAATCCAAGCAGTCCAAACCCTCCAAGGAACAGGTAACAGGCGGGAATACTCAGCAACGAGAAGGTCTGACAGAGAACCAGACAAGACATGAGCATCAACGATCTGACAGCACTCCACAGAAACGCCAGCCAGATATAGGCAGTGCAGACGAGCTACACCTGTGACCGCTCTGATCAGCTCGTCAGGTGCGCGGTAACTAGGCAACACTGATGAGCACAAGGAGCGGATAACACCCACACACCCCCACACACACAGACACAAAATGAGCACACAGACCCATGAACCGTGACAATGAATTGGCTTAATTTGCAGCACAATCGGCCAATGCCGATTAATTAAAAAATGCCAAAAATCGGCCTGATTAATCGGTAGACATCTAACCTAACCTAACCAAACCAAAACACAACACAACACATAAAACAGATGCAGATCATCATGTCTATTTGGCAAGGTCAGTAAGTTAAATATCAGTTAATTTGAGCTTTTTATAACAAGGCAAAGGCAATTAATAATTCAAGATATTTGTAAGACAAATATATAAATGATTAACTTTCTCTTGATAGTTATAGCACATGATATTTTAAGAGTCATTAAATCAAAAGCTTTCTTGGAGTTGGTCTAACATTTTTCAAAACCGTTTGAAATGATACCTATTAAAATAATTTAATTACAATTAATTCTGCTTAGTCACCGCACCAAACGCGGCATTGAAGCGTGTTCAGAGAGGTCTGGTGGCGTTTTGGAGAGGATTAGTTCTGAGCTAATAGTCATTAGCAGTCCACTTCAGCCTCTGTAATCAACTCTACCCAGGGACTCATCAATACCGTGTTTACCAGAGTCCTAATACAATTATTGGCTTATTGAGGAGAGAGATTGTCTTGCTTGCTGAGAAGCAGGAAGGTTGAGTGCAGATAATTTAACTAAGGTCTGGGTTTCAATCACTCGTTTTGTTTCGTTAATCAAACTGAATCTGTGGCCTGGGAATCAGTTGCTGTCAAAGGACTTTGTATCTCAGAGGCTAGTTAATTTCCTAAAACTGCTGAAAATCATTAGGTCTTCATTAGGAAATGTTAACATGATAATGAAATGATGATTGCAAATATGTTGAAGCTATATATAAAATGTATAAGTAATACATTTATTCTTAAAAAATAAGTTGTTATAGCTCTGAGACATTGAGTTGTTGGTTCCCCAATGGAGCTTTTTGATCAATAATTACTTTTTAAGATTAAATCAATTTCTTTGGTCTTCCAAAGGACTGGTCTGAAACAAGTTATTTTATTAACGTGATGTAATTGAGTTGGACATGTTGCTTAATCAATAACCTCGAGGAACCCTCCCTAGCGCTACGATTAGCTGTTCATTGCCTGAGATTTTAGCATTATGGCTGCGTCTGTTTGAAATAAATCTTGATCCAAGACCAACGAAGGATGCTGTTCCAGGAGCATGCCCTGCTTGACAAATCACTTAAAACTTTTTGGTTGTTTCTCACTGTGGATAAGGTTGGGGAAGTTTGTTTCAAACTGTGATGTTGACCATAATGTTAATAATGTGCACAGTTTTCAGTGAGGGTTCGCTTTAGAGGTAATGGTCAGGTTAGGACATTGGAAATATCACTAACCTGAAATAAAAACAAGTCTTTGATGCTGATTCAGTTATGTCTCTGACTGATTCAGCGAGTTCATTAAGCGAATGAATCTTCAGACTGATTCAAACCGGTCTTTTTATACTGATTCATTTCAAGAACCAGCTCATAAGAGTCATTTGCTGGTGAATTAGAGTACACTGGTCATGCTATATGTTATTGCGTGCAGCACACTAGAACAATTCAGTAAAAAGATGTGTTTTCTTGCCATTTCATCACATTTAGTTTGACTGGTAACTCTCAGTCAGATTCAACTGGAAATTTAGCAGTGCAAACTGCAGTATTTACATACTATTATATATACTATTATTATACACTATAATATATATATATATACTACTACTTTCCAAAGACTATGTCAAGACTATGTTATGGTATTACAATAGTACATGAGGTAATGATCAAGGTCATGATTAAGGTAGTGATAAAGAAAGTGTCACTAATTAAGAATAAGAGTTTTTGAGCTGAACCTAGCATGAATGCTGTTTTTTTCAATTCAAATTCATTCATATGACTGTACCCCCTGCTTTTGATTCTATTATAGATCAAACTAGATTCACTCGGTTGATACTGATGGACTTAATGTCTGTGGTTAAACTAACTGCTGTGAATTGTTATTCATGTCCATTTTGCATAGCAATTTGCTGGAGCAGCTCAATGTATTCAATGTAGAGCCGTCTGGGGTTACGACGATGAATTAGGCTTGAGTTATTAGCCATTAGACATAAAGCCCGACAGTTTAACGCCCCAGTCGAGTGCTTGTGACAGCAAATATATAAACGCAACTGTTAATACGAATGTTAGTGTAATTTCTACATGCTGACACGAGCGCTTACGTACACATTTATTACATGAGATCCATTGTTGAGTCACGTCTCTTTCCATCGCATGGACTGGTGTGTCTCTGATGTTAATGTGCTGTGAAGCTTCGTCTCTCGTCCAGCGTGGCTCATGGGGACATAATTATGCCGGCTGCTGTGGTCCCCGGCCCTGGGACATCATTACCGCACTGTCCTCACGGCGCTCTCTGGCACATTCTGTATCCTGGCCATTAGCACCAGCACCCCTCACTGTCTCCATCACAATAAACAAGCCGTTAGTCTGTTTATGCATGCACTGGCGAGACGGGCCGCTGTGTCTTATCAAGAGGCGCTTCACGCACTCAGACCGAGTCAAGTATGTGTGTGGAGTCAAGTTTGTGCACATGTGTTGTTCTGTGGGTTAAATCAAAGGGGAGCGAGCTTGACTACTGTTTGTCATGCACAGCTGTTAGTAAATGACTTTCCCGTTTAGATCTGTCATTCATTCAGACTTTGGCAGACGTGATTGCAGACTCTCACTGTCACAGGTTTAGTATCAGCCTCCGACAGACCACCTGTTGATTCTCTGATGCATACTTCACATAAAAAAAATTCAGAAGTAATAGGCTATTTTCATTTATTCATTTGCCTTTCGGATGAACTATGCCTTTAAAAGTCACACAAAAGTAGTTCAAATGACTAATTCTGAAGTCATACGGTAGCTTTGTGCAATGAGCAGACCAGAAGTGAACATTCGAACTTGATCCCTCAAAACTCTTTTCGTCAAATGGCTGTTCTAGCTTTTGCACATGGCGGTGTCCATTCATTTTTCAATCATTTCTAATAAAATAAATAATTTACAGCAGTCTCCTGTGTGAGTGACTGTGAGCCACCCACCCGCCGACTGACACCCCTGTCTCAGCAGACCCTCAGATCTCCAGAAACCGGCCATAAAAAGGTGCCAGCGAGAGCGGGAAAGTGCACAGCAGGTCTCACATCTTCAATTAATCAATGTCAGCACTCAGGCGAAAACAGCCGATGCCTCTCTTTCCCTCGTTCTCCATGTGTGGCTTCACTCATGTTTGCTCTCATTCAATCTTTTCTCTGCGACAGGCTGCATTTCTCTCCAATAATCTGTGAATATTTCATAAAGCGTGATGACGGTGGCCCGTGGAGGGCAGAGGAGGGAGGCCTCAGGTCCCACTGAGCTCGCAGGTGCTGTCTGACACCTGATTGCCTCTGATCTGGTCGCCGTCGCATCTCGGTCCCAAATCTCGGTCCATTCCCCGTCGTGTCCTCATTCAAGCTTCATCACATCGCACAGCAGTGCGCGTGTGTTTGCGTGTCTTATTATTCACTCTGCGTACTGCCGATGGAAGCGGCTAATGAAAAATAAAATAAACCCTGGTCTGAGAGGAGATGTGGTGAGGTCGGGGCTGGCGAACGCGGCGAAGGGTGGGAAGATCTTTGTTTTGGCACTGATGTGAAGTCGCTCACTGATGCAAAGCAATTTTCTCCCTCAAATTGCATTTTCTGCAGCGTAGGGGGTTTGTGATATTTGCGTGTATGTATTGCATTATACATTTTAGCTTCCTATGTCTGCTGTCTTGCTCTGGAGAATGAGTCGTTTTGTTCTGTCGCACTATTACGGGAAGTCGGAAATTTGGACTGCGAGTTGAATTGAATGGAGCAGCACCATACTGTGCAATAAAAGTGCTTTCTTTTTTCACTGGTGATGGCAAAGCATGTACTGTGGACTATGTAGTGATATACCAGTATAGGACATACTCCAATATTTAATTGCTTCTTGAAAACCAGACTCAGTTGCCTTTGAAAAAGAAGTGTGCTTAATTGTATTGAATTATATTCTTTTTATTCACATTTTTAACAGGTGCACAAGTTCTTGATTGTAATTTTAAATGTAATGTCATTGAATATTACATTTAAATATAATATACTGTATTTTAAATATGCTAGATTGCAATTTCATGATTACAAATTTGTAGTTTAAAATATATTTAAATACATGAAATGCACGTTTCAATAAAAATATATATTGAGGTATTTTAGTTCACCATAAATGCTTGTCAGTTCATTCAACGGTATACTTTATCCGTATCAAAGACGTTGAAGTAATTATGAAATGTTAGGATGTGCTACTTAAGTGGGTCATAAAAGCACTTTAAAGTTCAGCTAATTGTATTTAATTTTAATTTAAACGACGTATTTATACATTTAAATTTGCATTTAATTTCAAGTGCCCAAAAACACTACATTCACACCTATATATATATATATATATATATACTTATTTAAGAAGCGTCTTCTTAGACACGTTCAATTCATGTTGGTTTCATATATCATGTTCATATTCATATAAAAAACTGTACAATTTTTAAAGAAGAAAAAAATGAGTATTACAGTTGAGTTTTTAATTCAGTTTAATGATTCTAAAAATGTCATGTAACCATTAAGTAAAAAGTGATTTCATGTAAGTGCACATTACATTATGCAACTTGAACCTAACCTTGCATTGTCATAAAATAAGTATTTATGTATTATTTATTTCATGTTGGTTACACCACATGAATATGATTCAACCCACATGATGATGATTATTATTATTATTATTTTAAATAGTAATAAGTGTGCTGTTTCTATTGTTGCATACATTACTTTACTGAGCAGTTTCAAGTTCAAAGTGAGCCATCACAAACTTCTCTCTCATAGTGCACATGATTTTGGACAAAATTAATCAATAAAACATGCATGAATATACACTTTTCATAAAGGTAATGTGAGTTGGGACTCACTAATTATAATATTGAATGCTTGTTATAATGAAAATATGTGAATTGTGACAGTGGGATTCCCACCTAAGGAGCGTTTGGCATGTCTGTCCTTTCAGAGCTCCTAAAGGCAATCAGATCATGCTGGGATTTGTGGGCATGTGTTTGGTCTTTTGGAGATGTGCCCACTGTCTCATCTTTAGAGCAGTGGGGGTTAACTGCTGTGCTGACCAATCTAAACGTCTCAGGGTTTGCCAAGTCACATGGTCAGGGGCAGGATAAAAGATGGGAACCAGTACTCACTCTCTTCATCTTGCTCTGTCCTTCACAGCTCGTTTGTTCCTCGTCTTTATTGAGCTTCATTGTGTTGCTGTTAAAATTGTATTTTGCTAACTCTAACGCTAATTGATGCACCAACAGTAAACAAGGACACATTTCCACAATGTTCTCTACTCTATTTTATTTTCATCTTCAGTGTTAACTAGCAGAGGGTCGTTTAATGCAAACTCAGTTCAAAAGTTTAGGTTCAGCAAGTTTTTTTTTATTTTTTAGAAATGTATTAAACTGACAGTAAAGACTTACATGTTTTTAGTATAGGAGACTTCAAAAATCTTACAGATGCTAAACTTTTGAATGGCTGTGTATATACTGTATATCATAATACAAACATTTTCATGGAAAATCTGATTAAAAACTGGTAAAAAATAATCAAAGGTCTATAGGTGAGTGATAACATTGTTGAAGAGACAAACTGAAAAGCAGTTATCTCTTTTTATCCCTATTTTTTTTTTAACTCCACCTATCTGACATTATTACACAGAACTCTTGGTAACACTTTATTTTACGGTGTCCGTGTTACATATGTTACATGTACTTGCTATAGTAATAACAATAAATTATGCATAATTACATGCAACTAACTCTAAACCAAACCCTAACCATTTAGTAAGTACATGTAGTTAATTAATATTACTCAGTACTTAAAGGTATAAATACACTGTAACAAGGACACCTTCAAATAAAGCGTAACCGAACTCTTTATTACTCATTATTACACAGAACAATAATTGTGAGGTTTTTGTATAAGGAGACTAGATGAGTAGTTTCCTACATAAATACATTCCTGCATTGTAAATAATTAATTTTGTGTTCCACAGAAATAAATAACAGCACACTGTAGGTTTGGAAAGACGAGGTTTAAATGATGACAGGCCTGTAATATTTGGGAGAACTATTCCTTTAATGTTTCTTCAGTAAGTAGTCTTGTTAGCCTAGTGGATACAAACACCACAGCAGCACAAACTCCTCAAACCCGCACGACTCTGACTTACATTCAAAACACGCTAATTTCATCACTCGCTGTGTCGCTCTCTTCCTCTCTGTAATTTGGCATTGGTTTAATTTGTGGTTGCGGAGCTGTGCTCCAGGGGTTAGTCTAGACGTCCCCATTCACTGGCAGCACTGAAGGCTCTCATTTGGCTCGCGGAGGGAGGCGTGCGTACATTACACCGCGAGTGGGTGTGTGTGGGATAGGCCGCTTAAATATGCTAATTAGTGTCATTTGCAGATTTTCATGAGAGGTTGAGAGCTCAGCTGAGATCATCCATCTGTGCTTGCATGTGTGATAAGTTTGCAGCGCTGCACTGACCAGGTGACCGATGTATGCGAGAACAGGTCAAAGAATCACCATTTACTGTACGTATTTTATCTGAAGTGACTTACTGTGCATCAAAGTTATTCATATGATAACATTTATCTGGGAATTGAACTCATGATACCGGTGTTGATAGCATTATACTCTACCATTTGAGCAGAGCTACAATCTGGCATGTTTTAGGCCTTCTTACACCTATTATTAAAGGTGGAGAAGAAGTTAAAAGTCAGTCAGTCAATCAATCAATCAATCAAGCAATCAAGCAAGCAAATACAAGATTTAAAGGAGATATATTATGCCCCTTTTTACAATATGTAATATAAGTCTCTGGTGTCCCCAGAATGTGTCTGTGAAGTTTTAGCTCAAAGTACTCCACCGATCATTTTGAAAATGCCTATTTTGAGTGGAAGCAGAAACACGCTGTTTTTCGGGCCCGTCTCTTTAAATGCAAATAAGCTGCTGCTCCCCGCCCCCTTTTCCAGAATAGAGCTGCATTATTACAGCTGGGACCTGCTAAAAGCATCTGTTTTGGTTCTGATTATCATGTTAATCGCGCTGAAATCATGCGTTTTAAACCATATGAGTTTAAACTTCTGATATACGGTTTTCTGAGTGCACACATCCGAAGCACACGGACAGAAAGCGGCTGTCACAGCATGCGAGTACTAAACTAAGTTCTCAGTCACACGCAAGTTTACGTTACAAACACACAAGCTACAAAAAACAGTCGGTTATGTCTGTGAAGGTAAACAGCTGGGAAATAAATCACAGGTTTATTTTAGATCTGTGTAGCAGCAGCAATATACAGTAAATAAATCAATAAATCCACTGCTCTCTTGTCGTCTATGAGGCTGGGAATCTAAACAGTGTTCTGTGCTCGTCTGTGCAGC
Source organism: Sinocyclocheilus grahami (assembly GCF_001515645.1). Lineage (NCBI taxonomy): Eukaryota > Metazoa > Chordata > Actinopteri > Cypriniformes > Cyprinidae > Sinocyclocheilus > Sinocyclocheilus grahami. The sequence goes on along the minus strand of NW_015505761.1, from coordinate 401,029 downwards.
CAAAGACAGAACAGTTAGCATGCTTTGCTCAAACTTTCGCCATGGCATTAGACTCCCCTGCCAAACAGCTTACTCATATCCCTCAGACAGCTGATAGTGACATCAGACTCATCCTAACTTTGTCTCCCATCCTTCCTTCTATTCCTCCTGTCCCTGCCTTGTTCTTTCTCCCATTCTGTTGTTTTTGTGTACCTCAGTCATACATTTTCTCTCCCTCCCTCTTTCTCTCTCACTGATTCTGTGTCTTAGATGTTCCTGCTGGGAGTACAAATTTAGTCTCTCTGGCCCAATATCAGGAAGGTCATCCAAAGGTCAGGACTTCATCTCCACATGTCCTGTAGCTGCAGGAGGATCACGTGTGCTGGTGCTCATGACTCTTGTAATTTTAGTGTGTATCAGTCCTTGTTCTACTACAACAGTCCTGTTGTCTGACTTGTACTCTCAGTACAGAGGTCAAACGTCAGAGGTTAAAACACGGGCCTCTATTGCCCCAGCACTGCCATCCTGTATCCTCCCATGGCCTTTCAATGAGACCATATGGATTTTGGATTGCTAATTGTATTTCATTATGCCTAGTTTTGTTTGTAGTTTTGTATTCAAGCAAATCTTGTGAATAACCAAAAACAGTTTGATTCTTTGTTTTTGAGTGGAGACTTTCCATAGTAGTATTATATTTACAAAGCAGGGTTACTTATTATTTATTAACCTGAAAATGTAGTAGGAATGTGTTGCCATCGATCTGACGATTACAAATGAACCATCCAACAGCAGGGTTATTCACATCCGTCTGCTTATATGTGCTATTAAAAGACAATGAATCAACTAAATATTTATTTAGTTTACATACGTTTGAGAACAATGTGTATTAAGGGTTTGAATGTCAACCAAATCTCTCCCTCTCATGCCTACTTTTTATCGGTCTGTTGCTCTCTCTACTTTTCTACTTTTAAGGTTTTTCATAAAAATATTTGTGTATATATGTGTGAAATTCTTATATATATTAATATATGTGACCCTGGACCACGAAACCAGTCTTAAGTCGCTGGGGTATATTTGTATCAATAGCCAAAAATACATTGTATGGGTCAAAAGTATTGATTTTTCTTTTATGCCAAAAATCATTAGGATATTGAAGGAGATATATTATGCCCCTTTTTACAATATGTAATATAAGTCTCCGGTGTCCCCAGAATGTGTCTGAAGTTTCAGCTCAAAATACTCCACAGATCATATATAATAACATTTTGAAAATGCCTATTTTGAGTGGAAGCAGAAACACGCTGCTGCTCCCCCCGCCCCCTTTTCCAGAATAGAGCTGCGCCATTACAGCTGGGACCTGCTAAAAGCATCTGTTTTGGTTCTGATTATCATGTTAATCGCGCTGAAATCATGCGTTTTAAACCATATGAGTTTAAACTTCTGATATACGGTTTTCTGAGTGCACACATCCGAAGCACACGGACAGAAAGCGGCTGTCACAGCATGCGAGTACTAAACTAAGTTCTCAGTCACACGCAAGTTTACGTTACAAACACACAAGCTACAAAAAACAGTCGGTTATGTCTGTGAAGGTAAACAGCTGGGAAATAAATCACAGGTTTATTTTAGATCTGTGTAGCAGCAGCAATATACAGTAAATAAATCAATAAATCCACTGCTCTCTTGTCGTCTATGAGGCTGGGAATCTAAACAGTGTTCTGTGCTCGTCTGTGCAGCCAAAGACAGAACAGTTAGCATGCTTTGCTCAAACTTTCGCCATGGCATTAGAGCTGGTACACCGGTGTCGCTTGCGAAAACACAATGACAGTGCCGTGGATGTAAACGTACAGATTAAGGGGCGGTAATATTATAATGAGATCCCTTTGCTACGTCACAAAGGGAGCGAAATCAGACCCGCTCGTTTTCTCAGACGCTTGCAGAAAAAGACTTACCTAAACAAAGCTACTGGGTTAATCTTTTTCACGTTTCCTTGGTTGGTAGATGCACCGGGGACCTGATTATAGCACTTAAAACCTGGAAAAGTCAGATTTTCGTGATATGTCACCTTTAAATACTTTCAACGCAAAGTAATTAAATTGTAAGCTGTATGTGTTTGGTTCTAGACCTGCACTCCTACAGGAGTACAACGCAACAGGACTATCGCGGGACCCAACAGAACAGGGAGCAGCGCGGGACAACACTTGATGGGCGAGTGTGGGTGTGAAGAGACTCATGTGTGCGCGGGATGCAGGAGAATAAAATGATTCACGGGACTCCCTCAAAATAGAAATTATCTAAACATAAAATGTCTAAAACATATATATATATATTGTTATTTCCTGTTGCTCAAAAGCAAAAAGAACAACTAATATTAAAATGATTAACATGCACAAGCTAGGCAGGGTTTCTATTTATAACACATGTTTAAAGGGTTGCACAATGTAGCCAATCAGAGACTCAGCTGTTGATTTGTGGAACGCAATGGCCAATCAGAGGTGATTAAGTTAGAATCACCTCACCGCAGTGCTGAAATTGCATGCTCACGAATCCTCTCCTTTTAACACACGAAGTGTAGACACTGTGAAAGATTCATTGTACGTATATTCATTATGTTATAACAGAGTAAGCGCTGTTCGCATTCTGCCATGCCAAACCACACTGAAAAAAAATGATTCATTGAATTTACTAAATGTTTTTAAGGTTGCAATCAATTTATTTTAACTAGATTTAAATAAACAAATTTAGTTGACTAACTTTCAACATTTTTTTTGTAGCTGTAAATGTAGCTAAAATAAATAGTTTGCAACCACTTGCCTTAAAAAAAAAAGTATTTTTTTTATTTTTCAGCCCATGCTTGCTTTTCTGTTAAAAATAACAGTGGTTTGTGAATGTTGATGCTTAGCCTAAATATCAAATAATTTATCGGGAGCGTATATGCTGGGATGCTGTGGAGCTTAGGAGATGTTACAGAACCAATTCATGTACATTTCTTCGATGTACTGAAAAAAAAATCTATGTACTGTAGATTACTTTTATGTGGGCTTTTGCAAGCGGGACAAAACATGAATGTCAGACAGATAAGATATAATTCTGCGAGAGCGGGCGGGCGCGGGACAGAATCTTGCCGGACTGAAAAATCCGTCCTGCGCAGGTCTCTAGTTTGGTTCACTGTAAAAAATTCAGTTGAATTCTATTGGATGTTTTAGGTTCACTGAAAAGATTCACCTCGTAAGACTCATTTGTTCATTTGGACTACATTGGTTGCATTGTGTGGATATGATTCACTCTAAAGAACTGGCTCATGAAATTCATTCCTTCCAGAATCATTTTGACTACATTGAATGTGCTGTATGGATTCGATTCACTGAAAGAACCAGCTCACAAGAGTCATTCTATCAAGAATAATTTGGACTATATTGGATTTCCTTGTAGACTGGATTGACTGAAAAGAGCTTGTTAGAGTCATTCTTTCAAGAAGCAGTTGGACTACATTGTGCTGTATTGATTTGATTCACTGAAAGAACTAACTCATAGGAGTCATTTTTTAAAGAATCGGTTGGACTACATTGTGCTGTATTGATTTGATTCACTGAAAGAACTAACTCATAGGAGTCATTTTTTAAAGAATCGGTTGGACTACATTGTGCTGTATTGATTTGATTCACTGAAAGAACTAACTCATAGGAGTCATTTTTTAAAGAATCGGTTGGACTACATTGTGCTGTATTGATTTGATTCACTGAAAGAACTAACTCATAGGAGTCATTTTTTAAAGAATCGGTTGGACTACATTGTGCTGTATTGATTTGATTCACTGAAAGAACTAACTCATAGGAGTCATTTTTTAAAGAATCGGTTGGACTACATTGTGCTGTATTGATTTGATTCACTGAAAGAACTAACTCATAGGAGTCATTTTTTAAAGAATCGGTTGGACTACATTGTGCTGTATTGATTTGATTCACTGAAAGAACTAACTCATAGGAGTCATTTTTTAAAGAATCGGTTGGACTACATTGTGCTGTATTGATTTGATTCACTGAAAGAACTAACTCATAGGAGTCATTTTTTAAAGAATCGGTTGGACTACATTGTGCTGTATTGATTTGATTCACTGAAAGAACTAACTCATAGGAGTCATTTTTTAAAGAATCGGTTGGACTACATTGTGCTGTATTGATTTGATTCACTGAAAGAACTAACTCATAGGAGTCATTTTTTAAAGAATCGGTTGGACTACATTGTGCTGTATTGATTTGATTCCGACAGGTAAATGTTTACCTGATGCAAATGACAAATGCAAATGGAATACTGTGAGTGCAGAGACTGTCTGAAGAACTTCCCTGTGAGAAGCTGCATCTCTAAATATATATCCTCTTTAAAGCCTTCAGAGCAGCGCTATTGAAACAAATCTACTGCCTTCAACAATACATCTCAAGACAATTACCAACAGCCTCAACAAATTTGTTCATTGCTGGTCTGTGTACACAAGCAGATGAATGTCTTTGGTGGTTGTGTCATGTTTTGATGTGTCTCATCTCATGAGGTGTTGCATCTGTAAGATTTAAAAATAGTCCATCTATTAAACCGAGTTGTGTTGAGACGACTGCGGTCTGTTCTCCATCCAGCTGCGTCTGAACACACAAAGCCACTAAACCAGCTAGTTGTTCAGAGATAACCCACAGAAATGTGAAGATGTGTTGCTCATGTGTTGATTTAGTGTTTGTGTGTTTCGTATGGAGGTCTGTTCACTTTCTTCTCTTTCCTGCAGTTCCTCTCTCAGCTGTAATGAACTGTTCATCTTTCTATGATGGCATGTCCACAGTTGACTTCTGTCTGTCTCACTTACCTGTCCTTTAGTTCTGCAGGAAATGGACACACTCTGCTGTAGCTGCTAAATGAAATTTAGCCCAGTGTTGCGCACTGTTCCACTGGGATGGATTAACGCTCTCTCACACACAGTTTCTCTTTCTGAGGTCGATGTCTTCACTTATGGTCCAATCCAGTGTTAGTAGTGAAGCTACTTTTACTTGTCGACATAAAGCAGTTTAGACACAGGCAAGCTAAAAAACAAAACAAAACAAAACCTAATATAGTTCCCTGTTGAAAAAAACAGCATATGCTGGTTAGGTATGTTTTGACGCTGGGATGCTGGTTTATGCTGGTCCTTTGCTGGTTTAAGCTGGTCCTTTGCTGGTTTATGCTGGTCATGTGCTGGCAAAGGACCAGCATAAACCAGCAAAAGGACCATCTTAAACCAGCAAATGACCAGTTTAAACCAGCAAAGGACCAGCTTAAACCAGCAAAGGACCAGCTTAAACCAGCATCCCAGCGTCAAAACATACCTAACCAGCATATGCTGTTTTTTTCAACATGGTTAACTACACTCTAAAAAATGCTGGGTTAAATATAACCCAGCGCTGGGATTATAAAGGGACAAACCCAGCTATTGGGTTGTTTTGACCCAGCGCTCATAGCATCATTTATGCAGCGTTTGAACAATGTTGAATCTGAATCTACTGCGGTTGCTTTGAAATGTAGCACATGGCTCACAACATTCACTGAAAAACATTATGAACACAGTCAGATTGTTGACTTGAATAAGCTATTTTAGTGCACACATATGCAGTGCTGCCCGCGACTCACGTTCGGTGCTCTTTTTTGTTTATTGTTCATTTCAGGCCATGACATTTCCGGTGCGCTAACACCACTGTGCATGATGAGAAATATATGACATGTTCTTGCACACGCACATGTGCCCAGTATATGTGTTGAGTTTGAGGGTTTCATCTCCTCCGGCGCTGTGTGTTTGTATTCTCCTCTGAGATACTGCTGATGTATCAGATATACTCATTTCACCAATTTATTCTTAGATTTAAAACCTTTCATGAGTCCAAAGCAGCTCTGACGAGCTGAAAAAAAGGCTTTTTGAGACTTCTCTCGTTCTCTGTGGATGTCCGTGGCAGCATCAGCTCATATGCCATTGAATATGATGATAAATACTGTTGTTGTAGAAGTAAAGAACTACAATTGACTGGAAATATATGCAGAATAGCAGCGTGATGTCTGATATAAATGGGACATTTAATATAATTAACATCTGATATAAATGGGCAGTTTCTTTATCTTTCAGCACTTTTATTTTGTTTTTTATTTATTTATAACTAATAGATTGTTATATGAATTATAACACATTTGATTATTTTAGCCTTTTTCCCAGAACTAGACTTTCAAAATTTTTAAAGTGAAGTGACCCATACTTGGAATTAGTGCTCTGCATTTATCCCATCCAAAGTGTGCGCGCACACACAGCAGTGAACACACACACAAACCGTGAACACACACCCGGAGCAGTGGGCAGCCATTATTGCTGCGGCGGCCGGGGAGCAGTTGGGGGTTCGGTGCCTTGCTCAAGGGCCCCTCAGTCGTGGTATTGAAGGTGGGAGAGAGCGCTGTACATTCACTCCCCCCACCTACAATCCCTGCCGGTGCGAGACTCGAACCCACAACGTTTGGGTTACGAGTCCGATTCTCTAACCATTAGGCCACGACATCCCCCTGTTGTTTAATGTTGGACATTTTAAACTAAGCAATGTGTTAATGTACAATAAAGTTTCTTCAAATGTTTTTGTACTTGTACAAAGAAAAGCGGAGGTAAATATCACTCGTGACCAGAATATTTTTTCTAGATTTGTACATTTGACTAGATATGCAAAAAAAGCATGAAAACATTTATTCAGTGTGTTGATTTATTCTGTGCATTTGTAGGTTAAGTGTGTGTGTGTATATAATATATATA
>NW_015505761.1:375958-394164 GCF_001515645.1 Sinocyclocheilus grahami | reverse complement strand
TATATATATAATATTTTAACTATAATACTTTCTGCAAGGATGCATTAAATTGATCAAAAGTGACAGTGAAGTAATTTACATTGTTGCAAAAGATTTCTATATCAGATACATGCTGTACTTTTGAACTTTCTATTCATCAAAACATCATTAGCAAAATTTCTACAAAAATATGAAGCAGCACATCTGATTTCAGCATTGATAAAATTGTCATTATGTTTCTTGAACAGCAAATCAGCATATTTGACTGATTTCTAGAAAGGATCATGTGACACTGAAGACTAGAGTAACGATGCTGAAACTTCAGCTTTGATCTCAGCAATAAATTGCATTTGACAGTATATCACAACAAAACATTATTCTGTAAAATTCTTATATTTTGCCTTTTTTTTAAGCCTGTCTTGGAAATGTTCATGATGCTTCAGGGAAGAACAGCAAATATAAATGACAACATTCATGGCTCTGCGTGTGCTTTTATTTTGTGAACTTTTAGTTTGTAGTCCTGTCTTATTCCTATTTCCTGTTTCCTGCTTCCCCTCATTATTCTCTGATTGTCTGCATCTGTGTCTTGTTCTCTAATTAGCTTACAGAAGACCTGACCGTCAACGCTGGAAACACAAGAGTTTAAACAGATAGGGCTAATTGGATAATAAGACACAGGTGCAAACAATCAGAGACTAACAAGAGGAAATCAGGAACAGGATAACAAACTAAAAGTACACAAAACAAAAGCGTGCCGACACAGAACCTTTACATTTATTCACTTTTATCCAAAGAGACTTACAAATAAGGAATACAACAAGCGATTCAACATAAAGAGGCAAATAAACACAAGTGTTGCTTGTAATATATTACTTCCATATAATGACATATTAATAAATCAATAAATAAAAAGAGAATGTAATAACCATAAGTTGATGATTGGATAGAAAAGTGTTATTTTAATTTGACTGAGATACTATTATAGTTATTAATAATATTTTAAATTATTTAAGTTTTTTTAGTCATTTTTGTTATTTTTTTATACCCTTTTTCAGTTTTTTTTAATACATTAATACTAAATCCACAAACTAAATGAAATTTTGCCTTGGCAACGAGCTGAATAAAGTTTTTTTTTTGTTTTACGTAAAGTAACGAGAACGTTTTAGTTTTGGACTTGAATGGAGTTTAGTGTGACTAAATAATTGTAGCATACGTCACCAAAGAGAAGCCTGGTGTTCCACTGGAAGATCGAGGAAATAGATAAAGTGACATTTCATTTCACACCGACTTTAAAGAATCACCCAGTAATAACAGTTCTGTCATCATTTACTTGTCCTCATTTTAACAAAGCTGTTTCCCTGCTTTCCCACCAATTTAAAGTCATAAGATGTGACCCGCACAAGTTTCTGCGTTACAGTTTCAATCATAGATTCACAGCCAAACAATAGCTCATGCTGAACGCATCTTCTCATGACGGTGTGTATTGAATGTGTGTGTAATCGGTGCGTCTTAATAAGCACATCCACTGTGTTAGCTTATAATTACATCACACTCCTACAGCGTTAATTGTCAAGTGTTTCTGCTGCAAACACTCCTCTTCAGCCCCGCTCTCGCTGACATCGGACTGCTGTTGTTATTATGCAAGTCCTTGCAACTTTTACTTTTAGGTTGTGCCTTGCTTTGACCCCATCTGGCACGGGCCTGACCTTGTGCAGCTGACAGCGGTTGTCCATCTCTCTGAACAGGTGCGTATGTTTGTGCCAGAGTCCACCTGTTCTCCCAGCACAGCCGTCTGAGAGCTGAGGGTCACGCTGCAGAGGGCATGTCGGGGTTCAGGAGGCAATGCGGCACTTTTGATTGATGGATGCAGCAGTGCGAGTCATGCTGACCTCTTGTTAGGTCATTTTCACATGGGATGCTGATTTGGTAACTAGTCAGTGTGAGTGTTTAAGGTCTCTCTTGGCACTCAGAGCATTTGACTTAAAAATGAAATCTCGTTGTCAATCACTCACCCTCAAGCTTTAATCCTGTCGATTCACTGTAATACACAGTTTATTCCTGACTTTCAGTGTTTATTACAGGCTTTCAGTGTGTGTGTGTGTGTGTGTGTGTGTGTTTTTTGCCAGCACTTAAAGCCAGAGGCTTTGGCTGTAGTGGGATTATTTTTGTTGGTGAAAAATAAAAAATATAAAATAACTGGTCAATTTTGGCCTTAAACATAAGTTATGAAATATTTATTCAACTATGTTCACTGAACTTGTAAAAAGCAATCCTGTACAAGCTGTATAAAGACCGTTCACGGCAAGAATGATAGCTATAATAACAATAAAGATATTGCATTAAAAGCAGAATACACACCACAACTGTACTGATAACATCACAGAGGAACAATATTGTTGGAATCACTTTCAAAATGATTTTTTTTTTCAGCTGATGAATGATAAAAACATTAACAGCCAATCAGAATCCACCCTGCTTTAAAGAGCACGAGCATTTAAAGCGGCAGACGACTTCTAATAATGTGCGGGCTAATAATAAACAGAACTTCATTGTTATATATATATATATATATAAATGGAAATATATACACTTTACATTAAGATTCTCTTTGTAAAGGTGTTCATAAATGACTAATGACACATTTACAAATGCATTATAAATAATTGATAAGAAGATTCTAATCATTGCTGTGGATAGGCATCATTAACTTCTGGAGAGTATCAGGGGTAATATACAGAGTAGCTTCTGGTAAGCAACGCGAGACAAGAAACGTGAGAAAATCATAAATACAAAACCCCTCACTCTCACTATAATAGTCTATTTTTGCTGCATCATGAAATAAATCAGGAATCTAGCTTTGAGTTAAATATGAATAAACATATTCATTAAGCATGTATAACATGTGAGTTAAAAATGGCTCACTATTTTGCAGGTATTGCATTAAAATCACCCTTTTTGTTTATGCATTTATAACTGCTTATCAGTGATTTATAATGCATTTGTAAATGAGTTATTAGTTTATTAGTCATTTATGAACCCCTTTATAAACCTGTATACTGTTTGCCTGTGTTGTTACTATAGTCATTCTGCATGTGGGAAGTTATTTTAATTAACAACCCATTTTGGATTATTTTTAATCAGTCTTGATTGATGGATCCTGCAGTGCGGGTCACATTGATCTCTTGTTACGTCATTTTTACATGGGACAGTGCTCTAGTTGGTGTGTGTGTGTGTGTGTGTGTGTGTGTGTGTTTAAGGCCTATGTTGGCATTCAGGGCATATGACTTGAAAATTAAATCATGTCATCATTCACCCGCACTATTTTGCAGGTATTGCATTAAAATCACCCTTTTTGTTTATGCATTTATAACTGCTTATCAGTGATTTATAATGCATTTGTAAATGAGTTATTAGTTTATTAGTCATTTATGAACCCCTTTATAAACCTGTATACTGTTTGCCTGTGTTGTTACTATAGTCATTCTGCATGTGGGAAGTTATTTTAATTAACAACCCATTTTGGATTATTTTTAATCAGTCTTGATTGATGGATCCTGCAGTGCGGGTCACATTGATCTCTTGTTACGTCATTTTTACATGGGACAGTGCTCTAGTTGGTGTGTGTGTGTGTGTGTGTGTGTGTGTGTTTAAGGCCTATGTTGGCATTCAGGGCATATGACTTGAAAATTAAATCATGTCATCATTCACCCGCCCTCATGCTGTTCTTGATCTTCTTTCCTGCACACACACCCTCAACTCATCTGATCTGTACCTGCACACACACACACTCACTCACTCACACACACACACACACACACACACAGAGAGATGAGAGTCATCACTGCTATTCTGTCAATACCTACACACACACTCACTCACTCACTCACTCTCTCACACACACACACACACACACACACACACACTCACTCACTCACTCTCTCACACACACACACACACACACTCACTCACTCACTCACTCACACACACAGAGAGATGAGTGTCATCACTACCTTTCTGTCAATACCCAGCTCAGACAACACACACACACACACATCAAAAGTCGGCATCTTTTTCATTTACTGTTCTCTTCTCTCTCCTTAATGGCTTTGCATGCATGATTCTACTTTGCTCCATTTCTTTTTTTATCACTCCATTTATTTGCACATTTACTTCACTCGGCTCATTTGAAGTTTGTCCTCTCCTCTCTTCTACTTTGTCCTGTTGCGCGCACACACACACACACACACTTACAGAACATGACATGCCATTAGTCTGTGAGTGCATCATAAGAGTGTGTTTGTGTATGTTTGGCCACGCTGCTGTATGTATTGTTGGAGGAAGTCACATTATTGACTGCTGTGTTCTTTGATGCAGAGAAATATGGACTGCTGAATGTCAAATAAATGCATGTCACAAAAGGTACCAATTTTGTTCTATTTAGCCACAAAAAACGGACACAATTTCCTAGATTTACCTTAATGAACAAAATAACAGATATGGATATACAAATACATAAAATTCTGTAGGTAATAAATATAAAAAAAATACATAAATATAAAATTCAAATATAAGTATAGCCGCGTGCTATAAAAGTGTTAAAGTGTTTTGGTTAGTAAAACTAGTCCATATCTCTTATTCTGCCAAAAAGAACAAATGTCAAATTCTCACTCATTTATTGAATGATGAAATGACCAACATAGGCTCATTGGAAAACATGCCATTACTTATAGTTTAAATGGCAATAAAACACCAACAACTTGTTTTCCTTTTCACAAAAATTATGATTACAGGGCAGATTAATGATTCACAAAGACTTATTTCCATGCAGCTCGTTGCACAATAGTATGTTGTGACCTAAAACACTTTTACCATAGTGTAGGATTTGCACACTAATACATTTTGACATTTGCTTCATATAACCAGCTCCATATATGGATTTTCTGACAAAGTAAGCTTGCTCGGCAGCGCACCCAGTACAGCACTGCACTTGAGATGCAAAGGCTTGGATACAAGTCCTGTAAAACACAAGTTCCTATAAAAGCTCAAAGCAAGCTAAAATGGCATGGTTGTTTCAGCAAATGTGTTTTTTTTTATCTCACATATCATCTGTATCATCAGTTAGGTTCTGTTTCTGACAAAACTGAACACACTTATCACCACTCACTAGACATTTTACTTTGAAAGTGACACAAAACTTTCAAGATGAAACGTAATACCAGAATTTGCAGAGGCGGATTTTTCCAATGAGCCTTGCTTGAAATTTACCCAATGATCGTTTAATAGCAGCTTATTTTCTTTTACTTCTAAAAGAAATCGTGTCATTCAGCGGTTTATTTATTTTAAGCCTACTGCTATTATCACAAGCAAAAATGACATAGACAAAGGAAACCACACTAATCACGACAGGAAACAGCACCTGAAAGATGGTGTGGCTTCTTCAAATGAATGTGACATTTGCTGTGTGCGTTTAAGAGAGAGACAAGAAAATCCCAGTATGTTTTTGGTGTTTATTTGAGGTTATGTAAGTGCAGTGTGGTTCAAAAAGCTTGACTCGTGACTTAACAAAAACCTCATGAAACAATGAGCAATTACTTTGGCACACCATATGATGATGATAACAACAGAATTAGACTGCATATTAGGTAAATAAATAAAAACAGCAGATGTCTACTGGGTTGTGGTAAACGCTATTGTCACTAAGTAAATAGTGTTAGTTGCTATTTATACTTAGTGCAAATAGTGACAGATACAATTTGCACCTTGGTGTATTGTAGTAAATTATACAACTGCTGTATGCAGTATTAACAGCATATTCAGTCAATGTTTATTAAAATCATAACTGGATGCTGCCTTACTGGGACCATACTTGTCCCTGTGCCTAAAGCCCACCCCCACGACCCCTAACCATACTGAGATCAATAAATGCCTTATAAAATAAATGCCACTTTCATCTGATATTAAATGGGAATAGGGTGAATAATAAGATTGATAAAAGGCCTATTTCAAACTTGTGAAAACAAAATGAAGGGCTCTTATTTTCCACCACTCCTCCTGTTACCAGACATGTTTCCTTTGTAATTTTGTCAATGGTGGAGTTAGAGTAAATAGCCTTTTCCATCAAGGTGGACTACTTTCACTTAGTGTAAACAGACACTTCCAAAAAAAGTTAATAACTTTTGGTTGTCATGTGCAGAAATAGATCAACCAAGATGTAGGAATTGAACTGAGACTTCTGATAAATAAAAGATACATACTATGATTCATCTGTTCACTCTTTTCCATCCCCCTTGCTGCTTTGCTAATATTTACTATCCTGTATTACTGATCCTGTTCTGTTTGCTTGCTCCTCCTTTCCCTGAGGATTCTTCCCCAGTATGTCCTTGTTTTATTTTCTCTGGAATCTTTATTTTGTCTCATACTGGGGTGGGGTGGGGGGGGGTGTGTATGGGACGATTGAGCTGAGATATAATACAGGATCACCTACATATCAACATATTATAATGAAGCGGTATATTATTGTAGTGTGAATCTCTGTGACCAAGATCATTGGTGAATGTAATTCACAAAGCTTATTCATATTTGATCAAATTTTTCGTTTAGTAGGAATGTTGACTAATTAATTCCATTTGGAAAATATGCTTTCATCTAATAATAATAGCATAACTCAATTCTGATTAATGTCTGTGCCTGTGCATAAATGCAATGTGCGATCAGTGCGTCAAGAGCACTCTCATACACGCATTATTATAACGGATTCACGCTTGCTTACTGTACGACTCCTGTACGCCACCGCAATCGTCTTTACCTTGATTGCAGTCTTCATCCATCAAAACTTTACTAGCAAGACTGGTTATCCAGTCGAGAAAACGCAGTTCTCTCTGCAATCTCTGATGTAATAAGCCTGGTTTACTTAATATTAGTGCTGTTTTGGACGGATTGTTTGAGTTTAGCGGCTTAAAATGATCTGATCGCAAACAGAGAAGCAAAATTGGGTTAACGGGTTAGAATAGAATTTGGGCTTCAGTAATTGCGTTAAATTATTTTTACGCGTTAAGGATTGTAAAATTAATCGCATGCGTTAACGCGTTAACCTTGACAGCCCTAATATATATGTACACATATTATATTATATTAAATATATAACACATATTTTCTGAAATTAATCATGATTAATCACGATTAATCCCATCTAACATTAACATTTTTAAATATACTTTTATATTGCAATAATTTCACATTCAGTCTGTAAATTCTTTATTTTTACATATTTTCTCATGTATTATGTTTGATTGTCACTATTTTTAGTGTTGCTAAAATGGTTATACATTTCATTCATGTTTCATTTTTAATTAAATAATTTTCTATTTTATTTAAGTGCGAGTAGAGTAAAATATTTTACGCAACGTTACATTTTCAGCTAAAATGTCTGGCTATTAAAGCTCGCTCATTGATTGAAGCATTTGATCAACATCACATTATAGGACAGCTACTTTTAATCTTTCGTTTCATTCATTTACACACTGTTTCATTTTGAAAGAGTCAATTCAAAGTTCCTTGGGAATGCAGACGTCCTCAAACAAATCCCCCTAAATCATCAAGCATTTATGTTATTGTCAATTTACAAACTACATCCATTTGTAATCTCAGGGATGAAAGGGGATTCAAAAAATAAACACATTTAGCAAAATTGATCCATTAAAGTATGCAAATACTCTACTAAACGCTTGCTGCGGAGAATCTCTCGGGGATGTTTGCTTTATTTTAGAACGCCACTAATTCTTATTCCACACAAGAGCTGTTAAAACACTCTTTATTTTAATGTTAAATGCTCTTAGAGGACTGATAATAATAAAAAAAAAAAAATTTGTTAGCACCATCACAACTGCTAAATTGTTCACATATTTCGAGGATCCATTAAAGTATGCAAATACTCTACTAAACGCTTGCTGCGGAGAATCTCTCGGGGATGTTTGCTTTATTTTAGAACGCCACTAATTCTTATTCCACACAAGAGCTGTTAAAACACTCTTTATTTTAATGTTAAATGCTCTTAGAGGACTGATAATAATAAAAAAATAATAATTTGTTAGCACCATCACAACTGCTAAATTGTTCACATATTTCGAAGTTAGCAACACAATTTGTTAAATTGCTTTTGGGGATTGTGCGTAACAGTAGTTGAAGAATGAATTAGCAAGTCGAGGAGGAATTATAGTTTATCAAAATAGATTGCACATTAAAATCACATTCATTTCTGTTTATACGGCAACTTTCTGAAGAGATGGATTTTGGTTGATGAGCCATTATATGAAATGTTATTATGGGCTTCTTTAATGAAGGAATTGAGTTTCTCGACTTCTATGCTTCATTTACACCTGGTATGAAGTTCCATCTTGTAAACATGTAGTCGGTTTACTGAAATGCCATCAGAAACTGCATTTAAAAATGCATTTATAGTGTTAATGCTAATGCATCCTAGAGAGCAGCAAACTCTTCTCAGCATGCGTGACATGAAAGTCATGAAATCAGAGACTTGACGAAGCTTGAGCCGCATTTGAGCCACATGTTAATGGCAGATGTGAATGCTGGTCTGTCTTGACTGATCGGATCACTAATGGCAGCGTGAATGGGGCCGCAGAGGAAGGACTGCAGCATGTTTGGCTTTCACAGTATAATTTGTGTGTCCTTCATTCCAAACTTGAGAAAGGTAACCCTGGCAACCCTGCAAGGTCTGGAGTGGTCTGATGGAGGAAAAAAGATCAATCTTGTGTGCAATCATTGGTCCTCTGGAGAGAAGAGTTAGATATATTTAATTCATCTTAATTAACCTCTAAAGAAGAGCTACTCTAGTTCTGATCCCATGAGGAAACTCGCTGTTGAGAGAACATGTAAGGAGACTGTATGTAGGATGAATTATTTTATTAAATTTTTTTGCCAGTACAGTATAAGACGGCGCTTCCCAATTGGTTTTCCCTCATGACCCAAATGGTGGTCCAACACAGTGCAAAGCATGTTTTTTGTACAAAAAATGTTCTTAAAATCAAACACTGCAAAATTCCAAACATATGCAAAAGTATTGACAACATGTTTAAAAGCACTAACCACAGCTTCGCTAGTTGTCATTACCAAAAACATAATTTTGGCTCTTTCACACATTTTACAAACAAGCTTGTTACTGCATAAATACAAAAACAAAAAAAATCATTAACTTGTATTCGGACCATTTCTACAGAATGTAGAGAGGGTAAGCAAGTAAATGATAACATTTTATTTTGATCAGTTTTTACAGATATTGTAGTGCTGATTGCATCTGTCATGCTGTTTGACAGATATTTTCTCTTTAATTTAAGAGACATATAAGTTCATCAATAACTGCAGATCAATAGTTTGTAATTTAACCAGACACCATTGGTGTTACCCAATATACAAATTGTAGTATGTTTTTAAGTGCATATTTAAATTATTAATAATTAACGATTATATATATATATATTCATTATATCACAAATTAATCAGAAAATGTTAATGACACAAAGTAAATAAATAAAAATTTAATAAAACAAAATAAGTGTACCAAACTTTTTCCTTGATTTTTTAATTTTTTTTTCAATTTTGATTTAATTAATTTTGTTGAACACACCCACATGTATGTTTTGTTTTTTAACATGCATGTTATTATTTTATTTTAAACCACGTATAAAATATATATATATATATATATATAAAAAAAGGTTAAAATAAAATGGGTTATATAATATTTTAGTTTGACCTTTGTTGGCCAATCAACTTAAGTTTAAACACCTTCTGTCACTCACCATTTGATGAAAAAAACTAAACAAAACAAAGTCTTTTAATGAAAATTCCTAGATACAATATCCATCATTGCATTGTTCAGTTCAGTTTTCTACACTCCAACACAGATTTAATGACAGTATGGTTAAAGGATTTGGATTTGTGTCACTCTGGAATGTGGTTGTCTCCGTAAATAACCGAACAGAAGGAGATTACGCAGAAGTGAAGTGACAGCCCTATTCAGCTGCACTGTGAATGTGGCCTTTATGACTTTGAGCTTTGCGGGGACTGAGAGATATCTGATCCCTCAACCGTCCAACCATCTTCTCATTTCCTTTTGTAGAGCTTATGCTAACCGATTTCACTGGTGAAATGCAAGTGAAGTAATTCAGTCCACACTCTCCGGTGCACTTCTTAGGGCACTCAGCACGGGGCCTTAAAGAAAATCTTAATGCTGTAGCGCAAGACTACTTTTGAGTGTGGCGGACTCCTAAATCTGAAAGCAGCCACAGAGAGACACTTTGAGAGGTGCTTTGATGGAGTCAGTGAATAGACCAAGCAGCTGACACCTTTCTAACCGCAGTTAAAAGCGTCAACTCAGCGTCTTCCACCTCCTTTCACAACAAAGAGAAATACATTCTCCCCTAAAGGCAATATGAAAATTTCATATTCCCAGCTCCGTCGCCGTCCTCTCCTCCCGTGCTTGCAGAAAGAGAAGCGCGCAGGTGCTGGAGTGACAATGAGTCTGATTAGCGTCGTATGTTCTCTATGATGCCTATATGTGTATAAAAGTGTAACGGGGCGGAAGAGCCAAAAAAAGGCTTTTATAGCTCACGTCGTAGCTCTAATTTATATCTCACTGTGCGGGAGAGAAAAAAATGAACAGACTAAATGATAAATGGGAAGTTGGCACTTATAATGACAGCCGCGTTTCCTTCCTTTCCTCTTTTCTTTCTTTCTTGGTTAATGTTTTCCTCCTCCCGGCAGATCGGAGGGTAATGGATGTGGAACCGAGAGGATGACGCCCCATCTTTCCTCTTGCTTTCTAAAAAACGCTTTCCCTCAGGAGTGCAGCTTGTCTGCTGAGGTGTACGCTCAGGGAATAAGTCTGTGTGTGTGTGTGTGTTGTACCGAACAAGTGTTAAAGGGCTATTAAAGGACTGAAGGGCTGTTAAAACAGAATAACATTTAAAAAGCCACCTGTAACTAGTCAAGTCCATTCAGTGAAGAAATCAAAAGAGAAGAAACACAGTAATTGCTACTTTTACAGCACTATGAAGTGTTTTAGTGGCGCTTGCTAAGGCAAGCACAATCACTGATTTTGACTAAAACTGCTTTTTCTGACTATTCTGAACAGAACTAAATGAAAGCGATCACACTTTGCTTTGTTTTACGTGTCATTTAAGGTTGGATCGGTCTGAATATGGTATTAAAGTGATAGACTGGAATGACAGCTCATTTAAGTATAACACAGCAGTCTCTTACAAGAGAAATTACTGTGAAATGTGTTTAGACTTTGTTTCTTTATGTCCATCTGTCTAAAAGTGATGCGTTCTGATAGGTTTTTGAGTGTAGTACTGGATACGGTGGCTATTTCTATAACCATTTCTATATTTTTAACCATTTCTATTTATTCAATAAATGTAAGTAGAATAATAATACACTTTAGGGCTGTTACCAATCAAATGAAAACAACAAAATCTTATCTTTGAACTCCAGAAGTGGCATTTAGATATATTTACACAGACTGTTCACTGCAGCTCATATATGGCATGAATGCATTTACACTGCAGTTACAAATGCATAAATGATGTTATGAGATTATCATGTTACTTATAAAATATACTGAATGTAGAACTAATAGTCGACTAACCGTTAGTCGCAAGAAGAGGCTTAGTCGATCAAAATTTGATCAGTCGCTTAGTCGCAGAAAAAAAAAAATCACCGTCATAAGACGTTGATATTTGGTTACATTTCGGTTGCGACGTCGGGTGACCAAAATTCAGTGTCGATTCAACGTCTAATGTCAGTGTTAATTTAATGTCCAATACCAACATCAGCTGACGTTGATATTTGTTGTTTTTAGGTTGTGTAACCAAACACCAATGTTAAGTTGGTGTCAAATATTGACGTCAACCCGCTGTGTGTGCTTGAGTGCTGATAGACTATAGGCTATATAAAAGGCTCACTATTATGAATTATAAGGTTTATTAATATAAACGTGTGATTAGTTGACTAATCGCTTTAAAGGAATGACTATTAGTCGATCAGAAAAATCTTTAGTCGAGGGCAGCCCTATATAGAACTATGAAATTACACTTTAAATATTAATCTAAACCCTCCATTAGGTGAGGACAAGTCACTGACTTAATGAGTGAGTCATTGATTTACTCACTCAACCAATTTATTTAAAACAGCTGATTCAATGAGGCAAGTGACATACTGATTTCCGAACTGCTTACTCGCATACTATTCCTGCTGTTTATGCCATAGAAAGATAAAATAGTGCTAAAAATAGTACTGTACTAGTATGCAGTTTCTAAAAGGTTTTGCGAACTGTTTTTATAAATGGCTTTTTGAAACTTTGACTCACCAGATTCGTTCAAAAACACTGAATCATTTGGGAATGAAACACCACTGTGTTGATCAGCAGCACCTTGACCACCCGAAGGGCCTGCAAATCCAGTGACTTGTTCTTCCTCAAAAGTGATAAACTTAATACCTTGTTACTTCGAAACATAAAGAACAGCCAATCAGAGCAACACACCATCCAGAAAAACAGATCAAACTTTTACTTTGAGAACGAGAGAAAGGAAGACATTTTTACCATGGCCTTTCCCAGACTGTAATGTGAAAGTGCCATACGCGTGACAGTAAAAGTTGGAAAAGTGTCACTACATCAGTCAAGGGAGTTGAACAGTAAGAGAAAGTTTGGCACTGACAGACGGTCAGACAGTGATATGGAGCTCATTTCCAGAACTCGTCGTGAAGCTCAGTCGTACATTTTAATCTAGAGTCTGTGAATAATTGATGTGGGGTTGGAACATAAGGTGAAGTGATGCAGAAATGCTCTGTATTGATGATCTTGTTCCACTCTCATACTGACACTCAAAGTTTGGGGGCATTTTTATTCATTTTGATGGCAGTTTTGCTCTAAGTCCTCATTCCTTTCTGACATTACATAATTTTGCTTAATTAAGTCAAGCCATTTTATATTATCTAGCATTTTAAATAACAGACAATTGGTCAACATTTAGTAGTTAAATATGAGATGGTATCTTAATATCATAAAAAGCACACTTTAGTATACTGTTATGTACTTATTCAAGAAATAATATTAAATGCAGTGCTTTCAGAAACTTAATTGCATGTACATTGAAATGAACTTAAATTAAAGTACTTTAATTTAAGTTCATTTAGAATTTAAGCCGAATGTAAAGTCGTAACACATTGCAGTTAAAATAATAATCAGTATGTTAGTATGCTAGTCAACACATTAGAAAAGCGTACTTCTTCAAATCATGACAAGTGATAATTAAAACAATAACTTAAAATGCAATTTGGAACTTTTAATTTGACGTTATTTCAATGTGCAATTTTAAGTGTACTTAAGTGTGTTAAGAAATAAAAGTGTACGTAAGTGGCATTTTATTTCATATTTTTTTTATTTCGTATATTTTTAAGATTTGAAGTACACTACAAGTTCACATTGAATACAGTTCTGTACACACTTCTGTTTCACAAGCATTTGTTGTGGTAAAGAATATTAATTCATACAATATTATTTATTAATATGATTACTGATTTATATCAATTTAATTAAAATTAATGTGTCATTATATCAATAACCTGCTCTTGGTTGTGATTAAGGCTGTGCGATATTGAAAAAAAAAATGCGATACGCGATACCTTGTTAAAAAATGCGATATTCGATATGCGATACGATATTGCTTAAAGTGTGAAAAATCTATTTAAATTATATTTTAAAATATTTAAAAAATTATATAACCAATTTGTTTCACATTCTTTCTTGGGAAAGAAAGAATCACTACAACTTCTGAAAGTGACCAGCAGTGTTTTAGCAGTACATCAAAAGTAATGTCACAAATCAGAAAATGTCATTTTAACATCAGTGTGAATGACAAAAAAATGAATGACACTAATTTTATATCATTGTGACTTTGCTTTCCACACACATTAAGTACTTCTTCATATACCACAGCAAAAAATATAGTCTGAGAAAGTTCAAATATGATTAAAGTAAAGTGAACAGTCAGTAAAAAAAAGAAAGAAAAAGGGGGAAAAAAGAACAAATACACAATTTACAAGCATAGATAAAATAGTATTCAGGTACAGAAACTGTTCAAACATGAGGAGGAGGTGATGCGAAAGACGAATCAACTCGGTGTTCGCGCGCCGTCTCTCTGTGTGCGCGCGCTTTGCACGTGTGCGACAGAACTGAAGATACGCTGTGTGAGATGCGGCTTGTGCGCACGCTTCAGGTGTGAGTCTGTCAGACAGCAAGACGAGACGGCAAAGAGTTGTTTTCTGCAACTTATTGCACTTATTAACTCTTTTTAACGTCAAGCAATTCTCTGCCATATGTGTCGAACTAAAACTTTGACCTTTTGCAACGTTTTGATTTAAGTAGCCTATTATTAAAATGATTCAGATATCGCACATGCCCTTGCGATATGCATATCTCGGTATTTACATTTGCGATATTTCGATATTTTCAATATATCGTGCAGCCCTAGTTGTGATTAGATAACCTATCAAGTTCCACAGGATTTTGAGAGAGTTCATAACATGATTTGAATTGTATTCACTTGCTAAATCATTAACAGGTGGACTAGATCTTTGTGTCTCACTCTTTTCTCTGTTCTCAAAGATGAAAGTGTAGCTAGTCTTCTTCGTGTCTCTCCGTCAGTATTTATTGTCAGTATGTGGGTCAGTTTTTCCAGCCGCTGTGTTGCTGTAAACACGAGCACAAAATTGGTGATCCATCATAAACATGTAATTCCCATCTCAGTACGATCATCATAACTCCAGCTCTGGCTCCAGACTGACAGCAGACAGAATCTCAGCGTTCCAGCAGTGGAGGCTCACAGTCCCTGATAAACACCTGGACTCCCCGCCGGACTGAACTTACCTCAGACAGCAGGAGCGCACACATGCTTTACACCTCCGACTGCGAGGAGGCCGAGCTTCCGCGTCTGCGCTCGCTGTCGGATGATAGATTACACTCGCATTGTTGGGAGGTTTGGAGATGATTGAGGAGAGCAGACCTGGACCTTTTCTTTTTTTTTTTTGACTTTCTTGTGTTTCTGACACTTACTCAGAAGGGCTGATGCTTTGAATTTAAATTCAACATTAATACGTCTTCCTGGTCTTAAAGGGGTCATATGATGCGATTTCAAGTTCTCCTTTCTCTTTGGAGTGTTACAAGCTGATTGTGCATAGATAAGATCCCTGAAGTTGCAAAGACTAAAGTCTCAAAACCAAAGAGATATTCTTTATCAAAGTTAAGACTCTTTCACGCCCCCCTAAAACGGCTCGTTCTAACACGCCCCCACATATCTACCTCACTATGTGGAAATATTAGCATAATGCCGCCCAAATGTTCACGCAAAGAAAGAAGGCGTGGTTTCAGTAACCGCAGTTAGTGTTGAAGCAGCATGTCAGAGAGATGCTGTGTGTTTCTAGACGAAAGCAAAAGCACTTTATTTGGCCTTCCGGAAGTAGATGCATTTAGGAATCATTAAGATTACTTACAACAGAACAGCAATGCATTTTATGGACGACCGTTTCATGAACCTAGGAGAGGAGGTAATTCTGACTTTGCTATGACAATCTGGCACTTCTGAATCAGCGACTGTTTTGTTATTAGTTTAAGTATTTGCTATTGACTGTTCAAATGCGAGTTTTGCGCATTGTGTGTGTGTGTGTGTGTGTGAGAGCGAGAGAGAGAGAGAGAGAGGGGGTCACATCACAAACACATACCAGCTTCATCACTGTGTCTGTCACGAGACTCTGTTCCCCTTTCGGGCTCTGTCTTTACATTTATTTTGAAAGATGAAGCTCGCGATTATGGTAAGGGGCGTTACATTTCCGACAGTGCTTGCGGTGTTCGGCCAATCACAATGCACTGGGTCAGCTGGCCAATCAGAGCAGACTGCGCTTGTCAAAGGAGGGGCTTTGTAGAAAACGAAGCGTTTGAGAGAGGCGGGGCATAGAGGACCTACAATAATGTACAGTATTTGAAAAATAATGTATTGTATCAACATATTCTGTTACACCAAATACACAAAATAATGATCTTTAAAAAAGCATCATATGACCCTTTTGATGTGATGTCATCAGTGCTCCACCATGACCTGAAATAGATAACAGACCACAGATAGAGTCAGTGCTTGGTAGTAACGGATTACTTGTAATCTTTTCATCCAAATTATGTAATCAGATTCCAAAAATTAAGCACTTGTAGTTAGATTTTAAAATGTTCTTAATCAGATTACAGTTACTTTTTTATGGATTACATGATTACATATCATTCACACAATGACAGTTAATTATTCATAATTTATTAATTCCCCTTAACTCTTCTTTTCTAATTTTCTTTCTTAAAAAAATATCTTTAAAATGTCTAAAAATATTCTATTGTTTGTCATAATGTTTAGCTTTGACTATATTTACAATATAGAATAGCCATGCAAATGACATGTGAATTAATTTGTGAACAATATGCTTCAGAATTGGTGGACCAAAGCAGCTCTCAGTCAATTAACTAACTAACTAACTAACTGAAACAAATAAGTTTAAGTTGAAGCAATACAATTATTAAAACTATAACCGAAATAAAAATAAATTGAAGCTCAATAGGAATATTTATTAAAAAAAAAATTGAGTACACCTTAGGCTAAAATGAAAAGAAAAACTTAAATATAAAAAAGTTCATTCCAAATATTAATACATACTATAAGAGTATATAAATAATTCTAAAATAACACTATAGATAAGGATTAATAGCTTAATAGTATGTGTTTGCTTAAATGTCAGTTGCTGTGGTGAAGATGGACTCAACAAGCTACGATCAGCATTTGGGTTGCTAGGACTTTGCGGAAAGAGTTGCAAGCATATCAGTTTGAGTCAGCCAGCGCTACTCGTACATTACCGGCTGATGGACATGTCTCGCGTGGGAGCCATAAAGAAAATGAGTTCCCATCCAGCCCTGAGATAAATTGTTCAGCGGGATAAGGGGAGACATTTGTAACCGTTTGACTGTAAGTAATCGTCATGAGTTGATAGACCGTGTCCTATACTTAACCATCAATAACACTCTCCGCCTCCAGAGAATAATTTCTCTAACAAAAACAATACCAAACAACAAATATTTACTGTCTTTATGGCTCACAAAACATAGTGATGTTTCTCACTGAAGCAGTGTGAGTTACTCTGAGAGAAGCAACAGAGTGGCTCTGTTCCAAAGCCTAGTGAGCTGCCCTGCTGTCTATTAAGTCAGCATTCTCATTAAAATAGAACCTCATAAGTGACTAATGTAAAACATTATTGAGTGTCTTAGCCAGGACTCCATGTGTTAGATATATTGTTTTGAATAGAGATAGCTGTTGGCATGTTGCGAAGCTATTGCATATGCACGTTGCATGTTGCATACAATACTTTTCGGCATATTTATAATCCCTATTTCTCTCACTTTGTTTCTTTTTTTCTTCTCTCATTGTATTTTATTGTATTGTATTCTGCACAAAGAGTCATAGGCGGAAATCCTAGGTGGGACGGGGAGGCAGGACCCCCCCCATCTGAGGGATGCCCCCCCCCTAAAATTATGATTAAAAACCACGCTGTGTATAGTAAATAACAATGTTTTATACTTCAAATAATTGTGTAAGTAGTAAAATAACACAAACGGGGCAAAAATGCGTTTTAAATTTAGAAACATATTGAGTCTCCCCTCCCTTGCCTCACAGTGCTTCGGTTGCTTCCCACGGTGCCAAATGCCTGCTTTCCTCTTTTACATCACCTACACACACAAGTCCAGTGAGAGAGAAGTCAATAGTTGTGGAACTCCAGTAAGTAAGGCTGTCAAGGCTATTTTATTCACTTAAATATCGGATGAAGTGATTAGTTTCTCTTTAAAGGGGTGCTATTATGCTTTTTCACTTTTTCAACTTTAGTTAGTCTGTAATGTTTCTGTTTGAGCATAAAAAAGATCTGCAAAGTTACAAAGCTCAAAGTCCACTTCAAAAGGAGATATTTTATTTAACAGAAATAACATTTAAAAAAAAACTACAACGAACGACTCGTTTGGACTACAACGCATATTTTCCGGGATTTGTGATATCACAAATATCGACAAATGGGACGAGACCTGGTTGAGCTGCACTAGAGAAGGCAACGAGTGTTATCACTATGTC
>NW_015505761.1:351888-375297 GCF_001515645.1 Sinocyclocheilus grahami | reverse complement strand
CGAAAGCAAAAGCACTTTATTTGGCCTTCCGGAAGTAGATGCATTTAGGAATCATTAAGATTACTTACAACAGAACAGCAATGCATTTTATG
Source organism: Sinocyclocheilus grahami (assembly GCF_001515645.1). Taxonomy (NCBI): domain Eukaryota; kingdom Metazoa; phylum Chordata; class Actinopteri; order Cypriniformes; family Cyprinidae; genus Sinocyclocheilus; species Sinocyclocheilus grahami. The sequence goes on along the minus strand of NW_015505761.1, from coordinate 375,205 downwards.
GACGACCGTTTCATGAACCTAGGAGAGGAGGTAATTCTGACTTTGCTATGACAATCTGGCACTTCTGAATCAGCGACTGTTTTGTTATTAGTTTAAGTATTTGCTATTGACTGTTCAAATGCGAGTTTTGCGCATTGTGTGTGTGTGTGTGTGTGTGAGAGCGAGAGAGAGAGAGAGAGAGGGGGTCACATCACAAACACATACCAGCTTCATCACTGTGTCTGTCACGAGACTCTGTTCCCCTTTCGGGCTCTGTCTTTACATTTATTTTGAAAGATGAAGCTCGCGATTATGGTAAGGGGCGTTACATTTCCGACAGTGCTTGCGGTGTTCGGCCAATCACAATGCACTGGGTCAGCTGGCCAATCAGAGCAGACTGCGCTTGTCAAAGGAGGGGCTTTGTAGAAAACGAAGCGTTTGAGAGAGGCGGGGCATAGAGGACCTACAATAATGTACAGTATTTGAAAAATAATGTATTGTATCAACATATTCTGTTACACCAAATACACAAAATAATGATCTTTAAAAAAGCATCATATGACCCTTTTGATGTGATGTCATCAGTGCTCCACCATGACCTGAAATAGATAACAGACCACAGATAGAGTCAGTGCTTGGTAGTAACGGATTACTTGTAATCTTTTCATCCAAATTATGTAATCAGATTCCAAAAATTAAGCACTTGTAGTTAGATTTTAAAATGTTCTTAATCAGATTACAGTTACTTTTTTATGGATTACATGATTACATATCATTCACACAATGACAGTTAATTATTCATAATTTATTAATTCCCCTTAACTCTTCTTTTCTAATTTTCTTTCTTAAAAAAATATCTTTAAAATGTCTAAAAATATTCTATTGTTTGTCATAATGTTTAGCTTTGACTATATTTACAATATAGAATAGCCATGCAAATGACATGTGAATTAATTTGTGAACAATATGCTTCAGAATTGGTGGACCAAAGCAGCTCTCAGTCAATTAACTAACTAACTAACTAACTGAAACAAATAAGTTTAAGTTGAAGCAATACAATTATTAAAACTATAACCGAAATAAAAATAAATTGAAGCTCAATAGGAATATTTATAAAAAAAAAATTTGAGTACACCTTAGGCTAAAATGAAAAGAAAAACTTAAATATAAAAAAGTTCATTCCAAATATTAATACATACTATAAGAGTATATAAATAATTCTAAAATAACACTATAGATAAGGATTAATAGCTTAATAGTATGTGTTTGCTTAAATGTCAGTTGCTGTGGTGAAGATGGACTCAACAAGCTACGATCAGCATTTGGGTTGCTAGGACTTTGCGGAAAGAGTTGCAAGCATATCAGTTTGAGTCAGCCAGCGCTACTCGTACATTACCGGCTGATGGACATGTCTCGCGTGGGAGCCATAAAGAAAATGAGTTCCCATCCAGCCCTGAGATAAATTGTTCAGCGGGATAAGGGGAGACATTTGTAACCGTTTGACTGTAAGTAATCGTCATGAGTTGATAGACCGTGTCCTATACTTAACCATCAATAACACTCTCCGCCTCCAGAGAATAATTTCTCTAACAAAAACAATACCAAACAACAAATATTTACTGTCTTTATGGCTCACAAAACATAGTGATGTTTCTCACTGAAGCAGTGTGAGTTACTCTGAGAGAAGCAACAGAGTGGCTCTGTTCCAAAGCCTAGTGAGCTGCCCTGCTGTCTATTAAGTCAGCATTCTCATTAAAATAGAACCTCATAAGTGACTAATGTAAAACATTATTGAGTGTCTTAGCCAGGACTCCATGTGTTAGATATATTGTTTTGAATAGAGATAGCTGTTGGCATGTTGCGAAGCTATTGCATATGCACGTTGCATGTTGCATACAATACTTTTCGGCATATTTATAATCCCTATTTCTCTCACTTTGTTTCTTTTTTTCTTCTCTCATTGTATTTTATTGTATTGTATTCTGCACAAAGAGTCATAGGCGGAAATCCTAGGTGGGACGGGGAGGCAGGACCCCCCCCATCTGAGGGATGCCCCCCCCCTAAAATTATGATTAAAAACCACGCTGTGTATAGTAAATAACAATGTTTTATACTTCAAATAATTGTGTAAGTAGTAAAATAACACAAACGGGGCAAAAATGCGTTTTAAATTTAGAAACATATTGAGTCTCCCCTCCCTTGCCTCACAGTGCTTCGGTTGCTTCCCACGGTGCCAAATGCCTGCTTTCCTCTTTTACATCACCTACACACACAAGTCCAGTGAGAGAGAAGTCAATAGTTGTGGAACTCCAGTAAGTAAGGCTGTCAAGGCTATTTTATTCACTTAAATATCGGATGAAGTGATTAGTTTCTCTTTAAAGGGGTGCTATTATGCTTTTTCACTTTTTCAACTTTAGTTAGTCTGTAATGTTTCTGTTTGAGCATAAAAAAGATCTGCAAAGTTACAAAGCTCAAAGTCCACTTCAAAAGGAGATATTTTATTTAACAGAAATAACATTTAAAAAAAAACTACAACGAACGACTCGTTTGGACTACAACGCATATTTTCCGGGATTTGTGATATCACAAATATCGACAAATGGGACGAGACCTGGTTGAGCTGCACTAGAGAAGGCAACGAGTGTTATCACTATGTCAGAGACACGCTAGCTTTCCCAAGGCAGACGAACTTAGAGTGGTTACAATCATCCGGGTTTAAATTTTGATTTTGAGCAATAACAAAATATGTGAAAAATAATGTGTTTTTCGAACAACCTAATATGAGAGCCTGCTCTAGTACACCCCCAAAACAAAATCAAGACTTTGTAAAAGAGCATAATAGGACCCCTTTAATACATGATGCCTATGTATTTTTCGATGAGTCCGCCATGGTAGCAATAATAACATTACCTGCGTGACAGAAAGGGTTGCCAGGTTTTCACAACAAAACCCGCCCAAGTGCTACTTTAAACTAGCCCAAAACTAGCCCTAACAAACTGCGTTTCGAGGGGGGTTCCCCGGTAAAAATCGCGTTCCGGGGGCTAAAATGCACATTATTGGGGTCGCTTCAACCCGCGGACATTAAAAACAACCTGCGGCAACAGTGATAAAGTAGCCCAATTTCACGGGAAAACCGCGGACTTGGCAACACTGTGACGGATAGTAATGTCTGCAATGGACACGAGCGCTGTCTCGGCGCGACCACAATAGCTTGAAGTTGTCTAATTTGGCAAGGTCTCCCTGCTGCACTAATAGTAGTAAGGCTTTCCTCTGCTTATACATATCCTTACAAGTACAATTTTAGTTGTATTATTTGTGTCCCCTTCAAAAATTGCTCTTGAGAAATCTTATGTTTATTGTCCCCCCCTACTGTTAGACGAAATGTACGCCCCTGCAATGGATATATTCAATTCTGCCTTAGAATTTGTGTAAAAGGTATTTTAGAAAGTAACACAATTATGCTGCCTACTCTGTGAAACTGAATTCACGCCTGGATCGTGATGCCTTAAAATACCGTCCATGTAGGAAGCTCACTAGGTTTTGGAACAGAGCCCATATGTCTCTGTCATTCATTTAGTCACGTTTTTTTTTTCTTTGCACTTGTTTTTATTCCTTTCTTCCATTTGCTGCAGGTGATGATCAGATTTATGACAGTGCTACAAATGGGAACCGCGGGACAGATATTAAACCTTCTAACATACTATTGGCATCAAAGAAGAGCCATAAAGTGAAAAAAAAATAGAGATGCGTGTGCGTGGTGAAGGTACAGACTGCACTCAGTGTGGGTCTCAGACATCAAAGGCAGTGCCGACACACGTATACCTGCATCTCCACGCCAGCTTTCGGGATGCGCTGTTCTGCAAATTACTTTCCTTGCTTTCAAAGTAACGGCCACAGCATTCACACTGCGTTATGTATTTACGGCGCTTTGTTCTGTAACACCACACCTCTCAGAGGGCTGTCTGGAGACACAAGACGTCTTCGGCGAGGGGAAGTCAGGCCTCATCTTCAATGCGCTGATGAGAGACTGTGTCGGCTGCTTTTCATTTATGCAGTTTCTAATTAGCATACCACAAGGATCAAAATGCTAAAGAGAGATTTTTCTATCCTAATTTATCGTGTTTGACATTTCAGCAAGAATACTGCTCTGGGAAAACAGTTCAGGTTTTCATGTAGCAGATCTGGAAATACTCTTCTTCAAGTGTTTCCTCAGGGAAGCGGAGCGCTTGTGCCATTAACAGCCCACACAGTCGCACAGACACACGAAACGACAGGCAATCAAACCTTTCTACAAGTGTTTAACATGTAGCGTAAGTACAGATCTCACAGGAAAATAAAATCACAAATGAGATCTCAATATTCTCTTCGAGACAGCAGTGAGCTTTAAAAAAATAACACTTTAGACTGCAGCTGTGTTATGGACAACAAAAAACAAGCCTGTTGCAATGTGTCTGGCAAAATAATACTATGTTGCTTCTTTCACATTTCACAACACTTTCAAAGTACTCTACCAGTCAAAAGTAACATACCACATAAAAATATATTTGCTGAAGCAACCATGACATCCTTCTACAAGTCTTTGAACTCCTTCATCGTGACTTGCTTTGCAAGTGTAGTGCTGTACCGGGTGTGCTACCGAGCAAGTTTACTTCATCAGAAAAAGCCAGTTTGTATGATGCAAACATCAAAAAAGTATTAGTTTACAAACCATGCACTATGGTAAAAGTGTCCTGTGATCATAACATAGTATTGTGCAAGGAAATGTGCGAGAATAAGATGTTGGTTGAGTTTGTTCGATCTGTCTAATCATAACACAGAATTCGCCATTTTGTCTGACAAACAAGCCAGACAGAAGGGTATATTAAAGGGGTCATATGATGCTTTTTTAAAGATCATTATTTTGTGTATTTGGTGTAACAGAATATGTTGACATGCTATAATGTTCAAAAAACACATTATTTTTCAAAATACTGTACATTATTGTAAGTCCTCTAGCGCAGTCTGCTCTGATTGGCCAGCTGACCCAGTGCATTGTGATTGGCCGAACAAGAATATCTCTTTGGTTTTGAGACTTTAGTCTTTGCAACTTCAGGGATCTTATCTATGCACAATCAGCTTGTAACACTCCAAAGAGAAAGGAGAACTTGAAATCGCATCATATGACTCCTTTAATATCTGTAAACTTGAACTTGAAAAATGGTGTGTACTGATGTCTTTCCATGATTGAAACAAGATACCTTCTGATGTTCATTCATGTTTAGGGGGGGCGGGTCTTTGCAAAGGGTCAATTGTATGTATAGGTATGTTTTTGGAGTTCTGGGAAAAAAACATTTGGTAGATGCAAGTACGTTTTGGAACATAGCAGCATGTTTCTAGAAGGTCTAAATTGATCATTAGACCATTCTTGTACCAGTAACAAACTAAATTTGAGCAGTCATTCTAGCTTGGTGGTCAAGTTCCCCCCCCCCCCCCCCCGCACTTTTGGGATAGCCAGTGACCGGTTTGGAGCAGCTAATGACCAACTTAGCATTTTCTCGGCAAAGTTTGCAGTTAAAAGTCAGGATTTCAATATTAACTTGAACATTTCTCATCAAATGATCTGAGTATAAAACTACTTTTACAAAGTAGTTTTAGTAGCTGTTTCAAAGAAATATAACGTATACATTTCCTGTGCAATGAATGTGCAACTTCTGAGCAATAACATTTCCTCTGGGAACACACACACACAAACATGTACACACAGTTTTAAATAATTATAATTTCATTAAATGCATAACTGAGTGCTTGCAGAAAGGATCATAGGCAAAGCCCGCGCTAATGAGCAACATCAGTGGAATGTGTCAACACAATGCAGTTAAAAGAGCTGAGCAACTTTAAAGGGGTATATGATGATGCTAAAAAAGAACATTGTTTTCTGTATTTGGTGTAATGAAATGTGTTTATGCAGTTTAAGGTTCAACAAACACATAATTTCCACATTCTCTACATTATTGTTTCTCCTCTATGCCCTGCCTTTCTGAAACGTGTCGATTTTTACAAAGCTCATCAGTCTGAAAAGCAAGGTGTGCTCTGATTGGCCAGCTATCCAGTGTGTTGTGATTGGCCGAATACTTCAAGCGTGTGAAGGAAATGTTACGCACCTCACATACTGTGATGCCCTGTCCGGCCGGAACAATGAGACAAAACCAATAAAAACCATTATAAACAACACATTCGTTGCATCCAGTGGGGAAATAATTACGGATTATAATGACTTATACTGTCTTTTTACGCGTTGTGTTACATCGCGCCGCGTAAACATAAAACCATGTCTGCATTTGTAATCGGAGAAAACAACAAGCGCTACTCTACACTGCTCAAAACTCGCGTTTGAATCGTCAGTGGCAAATCCTTTAAATATAAAAAACATACTTACAGTCTGTGAGTCAGAACAGCCGGCATTGTAGTCTACTCTCTCAGGATCAGGAAACAGTCCTCCATAAAATGTGCTGCACACATCTGAATATTTGGGTTGAACTGTTCTGGAACAGTGTTGTAAATACAACTTAACCACTGATTTCTGGTCGTGTCCTCTTTTGTAAGGCCAAACAAAGAAGTTTCTCTTTCACAACGAAACACACAGCGTCTTCACGACACCTTAAAAGCACAGGGTTCTTGGCAACCATGAAATGTAAAAAAAAACAGTTTAAATTCATTTTAATTCATATTATCTGGCATCATAAAAAAACTAAAATCAAGGCAGTTGATGTATGATCACTTCCTGGAATCACAAAATTAATAGTGGATAAATAATTATTTATAAGTTATTATACTATCAATACCAGTCAAACGTTTGGAATATTTTTAATGTTTTTGGGAAAAAAAATCTCCTATGCAATTATTTTATCAAAAATACAGTATAAACCATATGTAGTAAACAGTACAATATATTTTTTTAATTTGTTCATGTGATGCATAACTGAATTTTAGCAGCCATTACTCCAGTCTTCACTGTATTGATTTTTTTTTTTTTATTCACTTACTCACTTTTTTCAAATGTTTTCAACATTGATAATAATCAGAAATGTTAGGGTTAGCAGAAAATCAGCATATTAGAATGATTCTGAAGGTTCATGCGACACTGAAGACTGGAGTAATGATGCTAAAAATCAGATAATTAAATTATATCTTAAAATATATTCAAATAAAAATGTAATAATATTTCACAATATGGACAGAAGTCGGCCTTTAAGTCATCTTCAAGTCAAGGTTAGGGTTAGGCGCCATCAACTACTCATCTAGTGCATGTACATGGAGACAAGAAAGAAAGAAAGAAACAAAATAGTGCCGCGAAATGCAATGTAATTGGCCTGGACAGACTAGTTCAAACAAGTCAACAACTGGACTGAAAATGAAGTCAGACACACCACAGGCGGTTTGAGATGAGCAGTGTGCTCATAATGCCTGAGACTGGAGTAATGCCTCTGCATTATTAAAGCAACAGATGGAAAGGTAAACAAACAAAGGGAGCGCGGGCCCCGGAGCCACCCTCACCATAGTCCATGAGTGGGTCTGGCACCGAGTCAGCCAGCCTCTTTAGCACCTTAAAATATCATGCTGCTATGAGACTATGAGCTTTCTGAGGCCCAAATGAAGCTCTATGTATGTACAAACGTTTCTGAAAGAAGCCTCTTCTCCTCACCAAGGCTGTGTTTATTTTATTTAAAATACAGTAAAAACAGTAATATTGTTGAATATTATTGCAGTCTTTCTATTTGGATATATGTTCAAATGTAATGTATTACTGTGATCAAAGCTGAATTTTATCATCTGTTGAAAACAGTTATAAATGGTTAACTGCTGCTTAAACTATTTGTGGAAACCATGATACATTTTGTTTTCCAGTTTTGCCATGTATTTACAGTCACTTTTAATCCATTTATTGCACATGCATACTGTATATCATATATACTGTTTATAGGAGAGGAGAGAAGTATGTGTTTGTTTGAAGTGGAACGACTGTGAGACTTTCACACCAGAGACAAAGCGAGAGATAATAATCTTTGACATTGTAATTTTCATGGTAGTGGTGATAAAAGCTTTACAGCTCTTCTGTAATAATCAGTATCTTTGCTTGCCTCTGATGACGGCAGCTCTGACTGTAAAGCTGTGTTTACAATGACAGAGAGTTCCTTCACAGACAACTGCGGACTGATCTGAAAATCCTGCTCTTAAATGCCTGGAGATGGCAGCTGCGGATTATAAACCCATGTAATATAAGCCTGTCTTTTGCTGTTTAATTTTGACAACTGAAGCAACTGAAAGACTTCCTTGAGAGCTGCTCTTGTAGCTTTGTGAGAAACAGTGTTTTAATCCGGTAGAGACTCGGTCATGATGGAGCCTTCAAGACGCCAGAGAGCTAAACCTTGACTAAAAAACTAACTTTGAAGGGTCTTGTGGGCTGGATACAATAGATGCAGTGGGTAACTTGATCATTGTCATGTGCCGTCAAACATAGAACACTTTTTAGTGCAAATGCATCATTTGTGCATTTACAGACTAGGTAACACTTTAGTTTAGGGACTAGTTCTCACTATTAACTAGCTGCTTATTAGCATGTTGCATATTGGCTGTTTATTAGTACTTATAAAGCAGATATTAATGCCTTATTCTGCATGAGCATATTTTAGATCCTCTAACCCTACCTAAACTTAACAACTACCTTACTAACTAACAAGCAGAACATTAAGAGTTTATTGAAGGAAAACTATTTGTTTTTAGTTAATATTGAGAATTTGACCTTAAAATAAAGTGTGACCTCAGACGGTACTGATAATACATAATGATTCTTGCATCTGTTTTTTTTTTTATAAGAATAGTGTACAAAATAATTTTGTAATATATTTCTGCAACTGTGTGTAAATATAGTTAAGTTTCAAGTTTCAAGCCAACAGATGATGTCAATTAAAAGGGCAGAAAATAATGAGCTTGCTTTGATGTGATGCTCAGAGATTCATAGAAAAAAAGGGCATTTCTAAATGATCATTTAGTTTCAGACAGATGGGAAAAATGAAGTGGTTGAAGTAACTTCAAAAACAGAAACGCAGCATCCATCAGCTGAACTCAGGCTCTTTCAGTGAAGACAGCTTCGTTGATTATAATGGGAGTGATTTAGTTCGGACGTGTTGTGATGTTGCTCGCATCTGATGGAGACAAGTTCTCAAGCCATAATAGAAACACACTAATTTGCTGTCTTTGCTACATACTGTATGTGAAACGCTTAAACAAAGTGCATAATGCATGTGCATTTATGGTTCAAAAATATGCATATACGTCATGGACAGCTCTGGTATGATCCTGAAGGGTTTGTTTTGCGATAATGACCGGCTGACTGTACATTATCCAGTAATTAGCTGGGTAATGTACAGTCAGCCAATCATTATCACAAAATAAATGGACCTTAAATATTCATTTTTGGCCTTTATTTTTTATTTTTTTGGTCAGTGTCAAATCACTGTGTAATATGACGGACTAGCACAACTAAATTCCACCACTGACCAATCAGAATCTGAATGCTGAGAGTGCATGTCTCTACTGAGATGTTCTGCTGTTTGTGTGAGTTTGGTCCACTTACCGGGGTCTGGGTGACTATAATTTCGCCAGCTGTAATGTAACGTGAGAGCATGTGGTTGTGAGAGTGCTTCTGTTTTTAGACGCTACTCTAGATGGAGTATTATTAGCTTCTGTTGGGAGCCTGCTGATAGCATGTTTCTCAAAGACACACACACACAGGAGTGGGTCACCTCACACCGGTGATGAGTCTATTACGTGTGTCAAGCTCCGTCTCTGTGTCTCTGGTGTGATGCTGATGTTTGTCAGCTGACAGCAATCTACCTGACCCATTTTTACCTTCCCGTCCTCCAAGCCTGGAGCTAATTGAGCCGAAACACACACCTCCACTTACACACAGAGCTGAGGAAAACCAGAGCTATTAGATACAATTAAGGAAAACAAAAGGCACCGAAAAGCTTTTAGCTGGAGTCTGAGTTCAGATGTGGCACTCAATCATTTTTGCCTGAGATGATACCACATCAGTGTGTGTGCCGTCGAGAGTGTCTTTTTGTTTGCCTCATTAGTTTTAGTGTGGGTGATTAGCCTTTATTCACACTGCACAGAATTCCAATTCCAAATCCAATTTTTAGAACTGACTGTTCGCACTGTTATTTAACAAGTAATGAACCCCAAACAGATCCATTTGTTTAGATAGTGGTGTCATTGTCCAGTAATATACAAAAATGACTGTATTGCATATATAGTACAAAGAAATTCCTAAAAAAATCACTTTTGAGTAGATTGAATGCCACATGAGAGCATTAACGAGCGAACTCGACAAATTGCAGTAACTTTGAACCTCGAATGTAGAGAATTAAAATCCAGTCTAAGTGTTGTAATCAAAAATCCCAACCAGGCTCATTGGAGAAACCTGCTTGTGGCGACATTTCTGCAAAATAATATTACATTGCTTCTTGCATGTTTCCCGACACTTTCAAAGTGAAACGCCCAGTGAGTGGTGCTACAAGCATGTTCAGTTTGATCAGAAATCTGACACTGCTTTGTTACGCTGGTTGTTGTACGTATCGCTGCAGTTCAAAAATGAAATGCCTGGTGAATGGCGGTAAATTAGCTTAATGCTCTGTAGCCTTTGAAAATAACGTACCACCTACACTAAACCTAACAACCGATAGTGTTAACAAAAGCAAATGCGAGATAACCCAAAACTGAAGCAGCCATGACAATTTAGCTTGCTTTCGCAAGTCCTTGAGCGCTTTTATTGTGACTTGCATTGCTAGTGCAGTGCTATAACCGGGTGTGCTACCGAGCATGTTTACTATTTTAGAAAAGCCATATACTGTATATGGAGCTGATTGTTTGATGCAAATGTCAAAGTGTATTAGTGTAAGTGGTACATTTGTTTTGAGGTCATAACATAGTATTGTAGTAAAGACGTTAAGAATTAGGAATAACAATTATTGGTGTTTTACTGCCCCTAGTGTTCATTTAAGCCAAACTGCAATGAATTGTAAGTATACTGTAGGGATGTTTTTGGAGCTTTCCAAAAATGTAGGTAGAGGCACATTTTTCCAATCAGCCTAGACTGAGGCCCCGTCCACACGGAGATGCGTTTAGCTGTATGCGCATACATTTTGTATCGTATAGGCGTTTCGTTCACACGGATCCAGCGTTTTGGGAGAGTGAAACCGATATTTTTTGAAACCGGGGCCCAGAGTGGATAAATCTGAAAACGCCGCCCTTGCGTTTTCATGTGGACAGCGAATCCGTATCTTTTCTGAAACGATGACGTCTTCAGCCCACGTCTCGCACATAGTCAGACACCGCTATGTCACGTAACAGCAACAAAAACATCAACAAACGCTGAACAATTGTCTTTTTATTAACTAACTTTAACACAGATTAATAAATGTATTGTTCCATGTTCGTTTGTATACCGCGCGCAAGGTTTATGCGCATAGTCCAAGTCTTCTTCTCCATTTTTAGTGTATCTCTGTGGCAGAATTACAGCGCCACATACTGGTCTAGCATGTATACTACATCGTTTTGAGTTGGTTTTGTGGTTTCGTGTGGACGCAGATATAAAAAGAAAAAAGAAAAAAAAAGATCGGATAGGGAAAGCTCTGGCTTCGTGTGGACGTAGCCTGAAAAACCCAAAATAGATTTATTTTTCTCTCTGCAAACAACTTAACAGATTTGAGTCGGATATGCCAAAAATCTGATTTTAGCTGCCTGTCTGAACAAAGTTTGTCTTCTCAGTGAAAGACGCAGAGTCCCGTATCACTCCTGAAATGTTACTGCTACAAAGTAAGTCGTAGTTTTGTGCGGAATATTTAATTACTCGAACAAAACAGCCCTGAGGTTCCTTTTCCACTACAAAGCTAGCAAACTCACATAAAGTTATTTACAGAAATACATCATCTGCCTAAAGCAGCAATCATCCTACTGTTCTCATAAAAAGTTATGAGTGTGATCAAAAATGTGGAGCTTTTGGCTGTTTGTTGTTTAAAGAGATCATTATCAACTCATTTTATTTTCTTCCCTGAAGTTCTCTCAAAATGTTGGTCAAGTTTTAATGCACCAAAAATTCAATGCACCAAAAATAGACGCAGTTTAGCTTCACATGATAATTTTTTTCACCGACACTTGCAATTAAGCAAGCTGTTTTCACTGCTGCACCTTTAAGAGGTCTTTATTCAAGTAGCTTCATAGGAAATCATTAAATGTGTCACCCTGGCCTAGGTGTCGCCATGCATGTGTGAAATCATTGTAAATTTCTACACGTTTACAAGTTCATCTTCAATTGAAGTATGACTTATGTTGCACTGTCCCAAGTAGGATGTTGGAATATATTACTTTTCAAAATATTTCAAAAGATCAGTTATACTGACCTACAAAAGCAAAACGCAGTGTAAAGTGACCGTCTAAATATAGTTTGGTTCTAACAGTGTGTTCTCTCTCTCCAGCTGGCTGCACGTTTGAGGAAGACTCCGACCCCAGTCTATGTGAATACAGACAGGCACAGGAAGATGATTTTGATTGGCAGCTTGTACGGACCTACAGCTGGCCTCACTTGACCTCTGACCTTACACGAGGTGAGTTCTGTTGTACTGCTGTGCTGTAATGAATATAGACGCAGTTTAGCTTCACATGAGAATTTTTTTCACCGACACTTGCAATTAAGCAAGCTGTTTTCACTGCTGCACCTTTAAGAGGTCTTTATTCAAGTAGCTTCATGGGAAATCATTAAATGCGTCACCCTGGCCTAGGTTCAATTGAAGTATGACTTATGTTGCACTTTCCCCAAGTAGGATGTTGGAATATATTACTTTTCAAAATATTTCAAAAGATCAGTTATACTGACCTACAAAAGCAAAACGCAGTGTAAAGTGACCATCTAAATATAGTTTGGTTCTAACAGTGTGTTCTCTCTCTCCAGCTGGCTGCACGTTTGAGGAAGACTCCGACCCCAGTCTATGTGAATACAGACAGGCACAGGAAGATGATTTTGATTGGCAGCTTGTACGGACCTACAGCTGGCCTCACTTGACCTCTGACCTTACACGAGGTGAGTTCTGTTGTACTGCTGTGCTGTAATGAATGCACGATTGTAATATGAATGTTTCCAATATGTGATTTGGCATTATATGTAAAACCTAAGAAAGCACGGCATGTATCCTTAATAGATAAAGCAATACCAGAATGCATTGCAAAATGCAAAAAAAAAAAACAGATAGATTATCATTTTATTTAATTCTGAAACAACAAAAATAGTTGAATCTGAGGTACTGTACAAAAAAAATCTCTCAAAATTAGTTTCATAAGTATGGAGCCATCAAAGGGACATGGTGATGTGGTAAAAATGGAAATGAGGAGAAAAATTATATTTCATTGCCTTTGTGTTCTCTTGCAAAACGCCTCCCATGCTGGTGACCCGGGTCCGTGTGCCACTCAAAGCGGGGTGGTTAGGACCGGAGGGGTTACATTTGCATCCTTTCACAAAACATTTGTGTTCATTTGCGAAAGTATGGCATTCCCTGAGTAACTTTGCGTCCTTTCGCAGAACGTTTGTGGTAATTTGCAAAAGTATTCTGTACCCCTGAGTAACTTTGTGTTCTTTTGCAAAACATTCGTGTTTGTTTCCAAAAGTATTGTGTTCCCTCAAGTAACTTGACATCTTTCGCAAAACATTTGCTTTAATTTGCAAAAGTATTCCAGTCCCCTGAGAAACTTTGTGTTCACACTCAAAACCACTGAAACATAGCTTTCCTTCTATCTCATATTTGTTTCCATCACCGTGTCCCCTTTAGGAACTTCTGTGGCTAGGTCATTTTGTGCTGGAGTGTCATGATTTTAGATTAGCAACATGCTAACACTAAACTCTTTAGTGAGAGAGGTAGCCTACTGCCTTTTGTGCTTTAAAACAAATGATTGTTAAGATGTTGCCTTAGATGGTAGCAGCTTATGTAGCTCCAAAGTAGCTTGCTAGTTTTTGAAACAAAGCTTGTGTAAACATGCAACTTTAAGTGTCTTTGTTCATCTAACTCCTTATTGTAGGAAGAACGTATGTTTCAAAGAGGAAATACAAACCTGATCTTTTTATCCTGACCACAAGCATAGAGTGTTATGGCAACTCATAGTGTCAAGTGTCTTTGGTAATGTCAGAAATACACTGCGTCCTTCCAATTATAAATGTGCTTTTAGTATCACTTCAGGCCGTGTCCTGCTGTTCAGGTAGGAGTTGTGTGCTTAGAGTTTTAACATGCTTAGACTTCAGATGGTTTTCAGCGGCAATTGTACTACGGTCATGACAACTCTCGGAGGGATTGGCAATGTACATGACAATGTTAATGTATTTGGTCTTGGCGGAATAGATCTGCTGCTGCTGCTGCGGCAGAGCAAGTACCGAGACTTGCTACTGCCAATACATCCACAACATGCTGCTGTGAGCATGTAAGAAATACTGCTGCTGCACATATAACATACATTAAATAACCCCCATATAGCGTACATGAATCACCTCATAGCAGATCTATACAGGTGGAGCTGGGGAAGGTGGAGGATTTCTGAAGCAAGCTGCACTGCTACAGCAAGCACTAGTCATATATTTGAATGTTGAGCAGCGAGCTCATTGGCTACCGATACAGGAGAGAACCAATCAGCTGTGCCATGTGATAATGATATCATTAGGTCAGATTGAGTTAGACCTATCAGATTGCGCCATCTAGAGTTTCATGCCAGAACTCTGTATAGCTCCACAAGGTACATGGGGAGCTACAGAAACACACAAGGCTTTTTCCTGCTCTAATAATGGCAATCGAGTCTAAATAGTAATTTGTATGATGTGAAAATGTGGACGCTCTTGTGTGCATTATGGGTTTTTACACATCTAGGTGCTCTCACAGACACGACTGTGTTTTGTAATGTTTGTTTTCATTAGTATAGTCAGTATCCATGAATCATCATACAGTTGAAGAAATTCTGCAGTTTTTTTTGTGTGTTTGTTTTTATCAAGATGGCAATATATCTGTGTGCGAAACTATTATTATTATTATTATTAATGTGGTTTTCCTGTCACAATTGTGATTAACAGATTAAAAAAGTATGAAAAAACTATGATGAGCAACTTAAAACCTAATTAATGATAGCAGCAAACAAATCGGCACTGATGCAAAACGTATTGTTTACTCGTTATGAAAAATATTTTTGTGTGTGTTCATCAGCTTTCACATAAAAAGCTAATCAAATTAGTTAAAATACCTTTAATTTGTAAAATATTTAATTCATTGGATTGCCCAATAGTCATTACCATGTGATTATTAATATAAATGATTTGATTAAAAAAATATATATATTTCTGCATATACAATTATTGTGATCTAATACTACTCATAGTGTGCAACCTAAACTGTCCATGGATCCATTCTAGTGGCACATAATGTTGTTAACTGGACATAAGAAGCTTGAAGACAATCTGTGGCACTTTGCGTTGACATTTCTTTGAGTAGCCATCCAATACTGCACTTATCTGGAGGGTTCAATTCCATCAAAGCTGCTAAAGACACTCCAATTGAGACAACAGCTTACTTTATTGGGTGCTATTTGGTCAATATTATTGATCCATACTGGGGTATGTTCAGCATGTCAATGAAGGGGAACTGAGAAACAGAGAGAGAGGAAAGGTAGACGGGTGTAATGTGGGTCTAACACAACAGACAGGCTCTGTAGCATACTGATACTTCTGTGAAAACTCTAGTGATCTTTTGTATTTCAAGTTTTACACTTTTTCCTTTGATTCAATTCAAGGTTTCACATGTTGCCTTGAAAGGTGCACTAATTAATTCTGTTCTGTACATCTGCAACAATTCTGTTTAAATTAATGTATGAGATGAAGATTTGTTGGTTGAGTAAACTATTAAGGAGTAGCAAATGCACTTTGAGTATCTCCCCCATCCCCTGGTTGATCTGGTTTTGCTGAAACTATGACGTTTCCCTGATAAAAGAACACTGTTAAAGGAATAGTTCACCCAAAAATGAACATATTTCATCATTTGCGCACACTCATGTCATTCTAAACATACCTGAGACGTAGAGCACATCAAGTATGGTAAATGGAAGTGGTTGCTTGACATGCAACTATTTTTGAGATACTGCAAGAACCAACCAGGTTTGTTCTTATGCATTAAGCAAATACGTTTAAGTTTAATTTACCATATTGGATGTACTATACGCATGCACACTGATCAAGGTTTATATGTGAATACAATCATAAATTAAATCTGTGACTCTCAAATTTTATGGATTACTTTTTTATAACTGTTAATCAACTTTTTGAAGTTAGAAGATTTTGGTTCTATAGATTTTCAATGCATGGACAAAAATGATGAGAGAATAAGTATCAGTAATGCTTAAAGCCTTCAAAGGTATACATAGTGTATATTATAATGTATTATATATTTTCATATATTATTGTAACCACAGTTAAATGCATAATCATTTTTTGAAGTGTGAATATTCCTTGATACGTGTGAAATCGTTTGTTAATCGGTGTTAATGCATTATACTTTCTAAAGGCATAACACTCAATAGATAATAATATAATGTATTGTAACTGTGTACATTACAGTTAATTATGAGATCATAAAATGCATTACAATGTGCATTAAAAGCCATAGGCCTGGTTTCACAGACAGGGCTTAGACTAAGCCAGGACTAGGCGATAGTTCAATTAGGACATTTAAGTAATTTGCATTAACGTGCCTTAGAAAAAAAACATTACTGGTGTGCATTTTGAGACAAAACAGAGGCACTGATATATTTTAAGATCAGCCAGTGCAAGTTTCTTTCAGTTAAAACGCCTCAGACACTTTAGTCTGGGACTAGGCTTAAGCCTTGTCTGTGAAACCGGGGGATAATGTATTCAAAAGCATGCATGTATTAGATGTGAAAGCTTCAAGTAAAGTGTTACCGAAATATCTTCATTAGTGTTGTGAAGATTAATGACTTTATACGTTTGGAGCAACATGAGGCTTCGTAAATCATGACCGAGTTTTCATTTCAATTCAAACACTGAACATTACAAACCGAACCATAGAGAATATTTGTACTTTGCACTCTATAAAAAGAATATACAGTTTATCTTATGCGTTAAAACCAATGTCATTACGTGTAAATATAAAAAGTTTAACTAAAGTGTACGTTTATAGCCCACTGACAAGTTGCATTTAAGTGTCTCAAAACATTAAGGTTATTGACTGAAACCTATAATTGGTGTAAATGGAAGTTCGCTCCATTTCTGCGAGTGTTGCTGATTTCCAGTGACATGCACGACAGCACGTCGGTGATCTTTAAGTCAACTTTATGCAAATGAGCAGCGACGCAATGGGAGTACAGACAGCGTTCTGAGGACTCATGAAGTTGGAAACAGCATTCGAGGAGGAACAACCTGCTAGCACGCAGCACACGAACTCCCGAGTGATCTCCAGAAATCGAACGCCCCTTAAGATTGTGCATATAAACACACTGATCGAAGCTGAAGTAATAAATTATGTTTATGGAGAGCACCTCTTTGTTTGTGCTTCGAGCCTTTGCACACCAAAAAATCCTAGATCATTAAAGCTAGACATGTTTTGGATCTGTAACAGAAGTGTGTCTGGTCTTGAGTTTAGTGAGCTTGACTTCAAACAGACGGGCGGTGCCATGATCTTCCCACTGCCCCCTGCTGCAGGAACATGTCAATCCCGCTCTAAAACTTTGACATGCCGTCTTTGAAGCTCAGGTGCAAAAAAGCAAAAAAAAAATCTGCAGAAATTGTTCTTTGCATTTAAATGGCACATTAGCACGGGCCAATTTTCCCCTTGTTTCCTGACGAGATTGAGATGCTCATTTGTGTTGATGCGGGGAAGCATTGCTGTCTTTGATGTCAAGGTGTAATAAGACAAGCTTTCAGCCTATCGGATTGTTGCTTCGCTTTTTTCTGACGCTCTTCACGCTGCTTTGTAGTGTGTTGATTAGAGAAATGGACTGAATATATTATTGAAATAAGAGGCAGAGGTAATAAGCTTTAATGGCAGTTTGTTCTTGCATCGGAATGAGAAACGTTCACCTGTTTGGAGTCATGCTGTGGAATCTCATGAACATTTGACAAACATTTGTTCTGGCACTTTCAGTTTAACTGCTGCGGCAAACTTCGGAGCACTGCTTTCTGGTCCAACAAGTTGCGAAATGAGCTTGATTTGAACATTTTTCAAAATGAACTAAGCGCATGATTTTAACCGTGTCTAAATCTTCTTTAATAAGAAAGTAGACTGAAATGGTGGAAGGTATAAAAGTAATACTTTCATTGAATGCTGAGCTGTAGTGAGTTGGTCTGTTTTTAAAGTTTTTAATGCCACACTAAAGACCTTTTCTTGAAGGACTTTCATTTCTAATGACCTTGCAGATCTATGGATTTGTGTATGGGCTGTTTGGAGCCCACGGTGATAATAGTTGTGAGGAAAAAAAAATATTTAAATGCTTTTGCTTTCACTTGTAAAACGTCTGTGTACCCCCCGGGAAATTTTGCATTTAAATAATATGAGTTGAGAGGAAAAACTATATCTCAGTGCTTTTGTGAGCAAATGCGAAGTTGCTTAGGGGAGAGCAATACTTTTGAGAGAGAATGCAGAACTTTTGTGGGGTTTTTTTTGTGGTCATTTTGTCATTTTTCTACCCACATATTCCATCACAACAACAAGAGAACACTAGATAACAAAAGTTCGTCAAGACAAACTTTAGGTTGGCATTAGCATGTTGCTAACATGATTAGCATGCTACTATCATGTTGCTAGTATGATTAGCAAGTAACTAGCATGTTGCTAGCATGACTAGCATGTCGCTAGTATGTCACTAGCATGTTTATAGCCTGATTAGCATGTTACTAGCATGTTGCTAGCATGATTAGCGTGTGTCTAGCATGGTTAGCAAGTTACTAGCATGTTTCTAGCATGGTTAGCAAGTTACCATCATGTCACTTGGTTTTTGTCTAGCTTGATTAGCATGTTACTAGCATGATTAGCAAGTAACTAGCATGTTGCAAGCATGATTAGCAAGTAACTAGCATGTTGCTAGCATGACTAGCAAGTGACTAGCATGTCACTAGCATGTTTATAACCTGATTAGCATGTTACTAGCATGTTGCTAGCATGATTAGCGTGTTTCTAGCATGGTTAACAAATTACTAGCATGTTTCTAGCATTGTTAGCAAGTTACTATCATGTCACTTGGATTTTTCTAGCTTGATTAGCATGTTACTAACATTATTAGCAAGTAACTAGCATGTTGCTAGCATGACTAGCAAGTTACTAGCATGTCACTAGCATGTTTCTAGCCTAATTAGCATGTTACTAGCGTGTTGTTAGCATGATTAGCATGCTACTAGCATGTTTCTAGCATGGTTAACAAGTTACTAGCATGTTTCTGGCATGGTTAGCAAGTTACTAGCATGTCGCTAACATGATTACCATGTTACTAGCATTTTGCTAGCCTGTTGCTTGCATGATTAGCAAGTAAATACAATTTGTTAGCATGATTAGCAAGTTACTAGCATGTCGCTAGCATGATTACCATGTTAATAGCATGTTTCTAGCATGATTAGCATGCTACTAGCATGTTGTTAGTATGTTTCTGGCATGATTAGCATGTCGCTAGGATAAATAGATAGATTAGAAATATTAGATATATTAGTTTGAATGAGTTTAAATGGATTAGAAATAGTACACAGAAGGGAAGCATAACGGAGTCTAATGGGCTTCGGCGTGTTTAGATTTGAATTTTGATAGTTGGAGTTTGAATAGTCTTGGCTCACCTGAACATTCCGTCAATGTAAGTCTATGGGATTTTTATGATTTTTAATCTTCAGTTTTATGAAAACCATAAGTCGGATCAGTCTGAAAAGATACAGCAACCCGAGTCAGATCAGTCTGAAGAGCTGGGCTGAGTTTGTGTGGTTCTAGCTTGAAAGCTCTAGGAGGAGTAGCGTCTCACATAAGAATAATAAGAAGAAGCTTAAATAGCAGATCAGATCAGCTTTCTCAAGCCGCTAATGAAACGCATGAGAGAATGCAATGCTTTCTTCACCGTGTCATAGGATTGAACTCGCAAGGACACCAAAGAAAAACAACGACTTGCTGACACAGGCAACCACCGACCAATGAGAGTTGCAGATGTGTTTCAGAAATCCAGTGCCCCAACTCCTGAGCTCTCCATTCATTCTCGTATTCTCCCAAACAAGGAGGGCAGCATTTCTGACACCCTAGCGTGAGCTTGAAGGCGGAGGAGAGGGAGAGATGCCGTTCGCTTGTCAGACGTCGAAGAAGAAAAAATGCAGCACTAACTTCTCTAAGACGACATGGTGTATCAGACAGGCTTAAAGAAATCCTAATTGAACTGAAGGCCTGGGGCACTGTGAGAGTTTGAGGATGTCTTCGGAAGTTACTGTAGCACTCGACTACTGCATTGAAAGAATGTTTAGTAACACTTTACAATAAGGCCCCGTTAGATAACATTCGTTATTCCAAGGCTCCCTGAAATACTCGATTCTGATTGGTCGGTCGCAACATTCCGAGGTGTTATGAAAACAACCGCCATCGTTAGAAATGCTAATAACACGCGTTCACGCGGGTATTTCAGGGCGGTGCTTCATTCACATCTCTCGTACCACGATGCCACGCTCTCGCTTGTTTCATTCAAACGCAGCGGCTGCAATCTTGTGTCTTGTTTATTGACTGTATTTACTGTTAAAGGCAGGCTTACGCTAGTATTGTTAAAAGTGTCTGTCTTATTGCTAATTGATGTTGTTGCTTTGCGTTCATAGCTGCGGGAACATATTTTATCTGAGGGTGCTGGCTGGTGGTGGGAGATTTTAGACAAAAATCCTAATATTAACCCTTTCAGACCTGAGAACGAATACATATTTGTGCTTTTGAGATTTTAATTCAATATATTTCTATACTAACTACTTATATCTGATACGGCTGAGTTTTTGGTCAGTGTGCGCGCTGACTGAATATTGCACTTTGGCAAATTCTCTTATCAGAAACAACAAAGTGCAGATGTAGCTGATGTGCATGCAATGTAAATAAGAGCTTGATTCATCATTTGACATAACATGTTGTGCGTAGTTAATAGATTACATTAGGCTACAGTGGTTTGAGCACGTCTGAATAGAGACTAGAGCGCAGTTGAAGAACTGTTGTGCTGATTGTCTTGGGAAGCGAGAAAGCTTTGGAAGACTGCTCATAAAAAGGACGAGGATGTGGATGCATTTTACAAGATGGGATCTAAAATGACGGTAATATGTTGTGAACATTTCACATGACA
The DNA here is from genome assembly GCF_001515645.1 of Sinocyclocheilus grahami. Lineage (NCBI taxonomy): Eukaryota > Metazoa > Chordata > Actinopteri > Cypriniformes > Cyprinidae > Sinocyclocheilus > Sinocyclocheilus grahami. The sequence continues at coordinate 353,818 of NW_015505761.1, read as the reverse complement.
TTCTGTCAGTGAGGGGGAGCTGTAGAGACGTGGGATGCAATCAAGAAAAATACAACCGTACTATATTTCTGGTCATTTTAATATTTCCCTTCGCCGAGGGAGTTTCAAACGCTTATACGAGACATTAATACCCTGCACCCTTCATAGAACACACTTCAAGGGCTCTGCGCTTCGTAGGGAGTAGGGCATAGGGATGCTCACTTCTGTTTGGAAGTCGCCGCATGTCTCTTATATCACCGCAGAGGCGCAGACGTGCTCTCTCGTTTCATTCAAATGCAGCTTGCATCTCAGTTTTTGATTGTATTGAAAATGAAATCAGAGGAATTTAGTATTAATACTACTATAATTTTGCTGAAGTGATCATATTGTCCTGACGATTGTTTTGTACACTGTTCATAATGGATTTATAAACAGGTCAGATTTCAAAACATTAATCTCAATTCAATATTTCATATCCCCGTATTTATATATTATTTTAGGTAAACAAAAAAAAATCCATGTAATAAGTTAACTATGAATATACAATACATTACCCCTTAAATGTCAACCTGATAGTTTGAACGTTCGTTCATCTTGGCTCAAAGCCACTTGCTGCAAACTTTTCTTTGCGGAAGCTTTGCATTAAACAAGTGAGATAACGAAATATTTAATCTCTAATCAATATTTTTTGTCCAATTATTTGCCCAGTTAGTTTTGGTATTGAGGTAAAAGTTACCTTGCATTCGCTATATAACTGTACATTCACCCCCCCCACCTACAATCCCTGCCGGTACGAGACTCGAACCCACAACCTTTGGGTTATGAGTCCGACTCTCTAACCATTAGGCCACGACTTCCCACTATTAGCAACTTTACATGACCACTCAATGTAATGTTAATCTAGAGAAATGTGCGCTGTTCTAGTGTCTGTGTGGAGAGTGGAAGCTGAACAGTTGCGCTTCACTGCATGAAGATGGAGGCGCCGGTGCGCTCACTTGCTCTTAAAATACTCCTCATCTTTGGTCATACAGATAAGAGTAATTCATCTTTCAAATCTGTAAAGACTCTACGTTTATTTGTGTGCAATCACAATAGCAACAATATAGCTGCAAGCAGCGATTACCTGGGGTTCAAGCACTTTAAGGCCTTTAAGGTGGTATGCTTTTAGGGTCTAGGCCAACCTGGATGTATGGCTGACTGTAAAACACATCCAGAATGGAGAATAGGCTCACAGACACAGACACACACACAGGTTTGTTTTTGTGAAAAGTGGGGACATCCCATAGGCATAATGGTTTTTATACTGTACAGACCGTATATTATATTGCCCTACACCAACCCTACCCCTAAACCTACCCCTCACAGGAAACTTTGTGCTATTTCAGATTTTCAATACACTCCATTCTGTGTGATTTATAAGCGTTTTGAAAAGTGAGGACATGGGGTAATGTCCTGAAAAGTCACCTTCTCCTTGTAATACCTATGTCATACCCTTGTCATTATACAAATTTTCTGTATGTCCTCATTTGTCACAAAAACGCGCACACACACACACACACACACACACACACAGAAATTAAATGGTTAAACTATTATATTAAAGGGGTCATATGATGCGATTTCAATTTTTCCTTTCTCTTTGGAGTGTTACAAGCTTACGGTGCATAAAGAAGATTTGTAAAATTGCAAAGACTAAAGTCTCAAATCCAAAGAGATATTCTTTATAAAAGTTAAGACTTGTCCACACCCTCCTAAAACGCCTCGTTTAAACACGCCCCCACATGTCTACGTCACTGTGTGGGAAGATTTGCATAACGCCGCTCAAATGTTCACGCAAAGAAAGAAGGCATAACTTTTATTCTCGCTGTAGTATTGTTGTTGCCACCACCATGTTGTGGTGATGCTGTATGTTTAGTTGTGAAAGCGAAACTACTTTGTTTGGCCTTCCAAA